>NC_059202.1:53621993-53631993 GCF_020615455.1 Coregonus clupeaformis | reverse complement strand
CAAATTAGATATTTTCACCTGTGAAAGTTTTTTTACATGTGAAATGCATAAACCACACAATTCACATGTGAGGTAAAAAATGTCATTCTCCTCACATGTAATAAAGGTGGAGTTAACATATGAACTCTAAATGTAATACATGTGAAAATATTCTTTCACGGGAAATTTGAAAACAGCTATTTTCGATTTTACATGTTTTTTTTGTAAGGGCACACACACACACACAAAACATGAAAACATGACGTGAAAAATGCCAAAACTTGCAACTGGAGAAAAGGCAGCAAAAATAAAGGACAAGGTAACCTAACCAAAGATAGGGAAATTTGCAGGAAAGAGGGAGGCGTTTTATTTAATCATAACAAATGTTTCACAGAAAAAATAAATTGTCCTCCATTTACAATTTATTTGCTCTCGCATTGTTATTTATTTTATTTGCAATATTTTGTTTTGCTATCAATATAATTATTTTTGTTTGCAATCATAAGAATGTTGTTCTCGACATCAGAAGTTTTGCTTGATATTAATGACACAAATGTAACTCACTAGAGGATTGCGCCGTATACAGTAATAACACTATTACTTTATTAAAGGTGTTTAAAGCGGCACAGTTTCGGTAAAAAGCTAAGGGATGGGCTAGAGAAATGCAACCACTCTCAAATCCATTGACTACGCTAAGGATGCAAGGACTGACCATCCATGATATCAAAATTATAGTTTTAACCATGTTTTTCGGCTATACAGTGTTTGTTTAGATTTACTTTGTTTACTAACATTGGAGTAAATGTGGAGTTTTCTTAAATGTGAAACTGGCAATTAGATTTTCACATTCACGTGTTCACAGCAAGAAAACTCCACATGTGAAAATGTCACTTTCACATGTGGAATTGCAAGTTCATATGTGAAAAACTTTCACATATGATTGTTTTTTACAACATGTGAACCTGCAAATTAGATCTTTTGACGTGAACGTTTTTTTTACATGTGAAACTGCATAATCTATTTTTTACATGTGAAACTGCATAAACCACACATTTCACATGTGAAACTGCAATTCACATGTGAGGTGAAAACATGGCATTTTCCTCACATGTAAAAAAGGTGGCGTTAACATTTGAAATCTAAAGGTAATACATGTGAAAATATTATTTCACGTGAAATTTAAGCTCAACATTTGAAAACAGCTATTTCACATGTAAAAATGCGATTTCACACACACACACACACACACACACACACACACACACACACACACACACACACACACACACACACACACACACACACACACACACACACACACACACACACACACACACACACAGACACACACACACACACACACACACACACACAGACACACACACACACACACACACACACACACACAGACACACACAGACACACACACACACCCACACACACAGACACACAGACACACACACACACACACACACACACACACACACAGACACACACACACACAGACACACACAGACACACACACACACACACCCACACACACACACACACAGACACACAGACACACACACACACACACACACACACACACACACACACACACACACACACACACACACACACACACACACACACACACACACACACACACACACACACACACACACACACACCCACACACACACATACACACACACACACGTTTAGGGGTGATGGATAGGAGGCTGACAGCGTGGCAGTAATAGCAGACGCCCGGAACCACACTCCACACTTATTCATGTGTCTTCATCTTCATGTATACGTCTATATATTTCTCCTGCTACCCACCAGCTAAACATAGATGGAGAAACATATAGAGACATCCATGTATACAAATACTGTATGTGCATCAATAGACTGTATATGTGGTAGATATACGGTAAGTGAACCATGTTTAGATCAGTAGGTATGAAGAAATATATGTACATGAACAAAAGTAGCAGTAGTCTTTTAATAACGATTGGAATGTATGCATTCTGGTAAATCCAGAGTTTTGTGAGTTTTGTTCAGCTCTGTGAGGCTCTATGTAACCCTGTCAAGTCATGTGAAGCTCTGTCAAGCCCCGTGAGGCGCTATGTAACCCTGTCAAGTCATGTGAAGCTCTGTCAAGCCCTGTGAGGCTCTATGTAACCCTGTCAAGTCATGTGAAGCTCTGTCAAGCCCCGTGAGGCTCTATGTAACCCTGTCAAGTCATGTGAAGCTCTGTCAAGCCCCGTGAGGCGCTATGAAGCCTTATGGAGTCCTGTGATGCCCTATGTAGCTCTGTGCAGCTCTATTCAGCTCTGTGCAGCCTGTTCCAGTGTGTTGTGTGTTCAGGTATTTCTACATGTCAGAGAGGCAGGAATGATAGACAGGATGGCGCTAGCGCAACATTACACATTATTAATCATGTTCACTTCTTCTGAGAGGGGGAGGCGATGAAGAGAGGGAGGGGGGGGGGGGCAAACAAGGATGAGAAAGAGGGGGAGAGGAGGGTTCGAAAAGCCATAAATATCTACCATCAATCATGCAGCAGTCAACGTTTTCACATGTTGGGACTGCCTGTTATTGGCAGCAGCCAGGGATCTCTCTCTCTCTCTGGGTGTGTGTGTGTGTGTGTGTGGTGTGTGTGTTGTCTCTTCCAACATGGACACCCCCCTCTATACCTTTCTCCCTCTCTCTTCCTCTCTCCCCGTCTTCGCCTTCCCTTCATCCGACAGCACAAACAACAACAGTTGAGAAATCAGCCTTGTCAGCAGTGGGCTGGCAGGTGTGTTAACTCCCCCAGTACCAAATTAGGACGTGCAAGATTGCAGAAAAGCGTTAGCACTCATTTCTCCCGTTTTTAATCAGAACTATTTAGAGGCCCAGTGATGGGATGGAGACACAGTGGTTAGAGTCAACCTACGGGTTGATGTTGCCCGTAGGGGCAGATCTTGGACCAGATTAGACCACCTGAATCATAATCATAACAGCTAGAGGGTAGGTGAGAAATTGACCTTAGATCAGTGTTTTTTGACTTCATGCTATGACTAGGATTTGTGTAGTTATAGAGTGGTCGTTTTGAGTGAACAGAGCCCCTCTCTAACAAGGTTTAATAAAATGTAGTTCTCAGAAAGGATCAATACAAACAAAAGACTTAAAATATGTTTAAAGTATTTTATTTCTGGAAAGAACCTTTATTATACCCAGATATGTAATTGAGAACAATGTATCTTTTACCAGAGCAACCTGGTTACCATTTACTGACACTAAGAGGTGCTAGAGGTCTGTGTAGTGTGTCTTACCTACTAGGGCTTTCTCCATGTATGTGGTTGAGTGTGTGTGATTTTAGATGGTCCATCCTCTTGCTGTGTGCTGCAGCATGGAATCGCACACTGCCCTCTCATCCCGATCACTGCCAGGAGTGTCCTCTATCATTAACCGTGTGTGTGTGTGTGTGTGTGTGTGTGTGTGTAGTCCCGTGTTCAGTGTCCACAGGTTATGTTTAGGTTATTAGTGACACACTATGACATGGTTAACAGTTGACAGTTGAGACAGACGTTTTGGACTCTTTTAAACACGATGGTTGTGTAGTTTTCCCCAACACAGACAGATGTAAGGGTTCAGGTTATCTGGTTTCACTTCAGATAATATAATTAATATAGTAAATCTTACTGTATCTTACTGTGAATGAATTTAGTGATTATAAAATGTACCCATAAATGGTGTAAAAGAGTTTGAGGAAATATTTTGCCCATTTGTCAACAGAGTAATGAAATCAACACAGTTTCTTTCAATATTGTTCAAATGTTGGAGAGAAATCGTTTTATTCAAACTTTCAGGCCTCTCTCTCTCTCTCTCTCTCTCTCTCTCTCTCTCTCTCTCTCTCTCTCTCTCTCTCTCTCTCTCTCACCACCAATAACACACACAATCTAATAAAGCGCTAGGAGAGTTGAAGAGTGCCTTCTCGGTTTCCCTGGCTTATAAAAGCAGTGTTTAAAAGTCCATCCTGCTTCCAGGCCTACTACAGCTCACTGTCCATAGTGTTGGTTTAATTATGAAGCTCATGTTACAGCCTATCATTCAATTAACTAGGCTTTAGGAGAAACGCTGTGTGATTGAACTCTCCTCTACTCATATCATAGCATGCTAGTCACATGGACTTATCCATGTTGTGGCATCATGTTGCCATCCGTTGGGATGATCTATAGATGTGGTTCTCCTGTATTGTGGCGTAGGATTTGTTTCCTGTCTGTATTTTCTTTTTGAGGGGATAGATTTATCTATTCTAACTATTGCTTAAGTGGTACCCTCTACCAATTTACATCCAAAGTAAACCTGTTTCTTGTCTAATGGTGCAGTATATGCATATTTTAGAAGAAAATAGCAAAGCAAACACAGCAGAAATCAGTCTTCCTCTGGTTTCTCTGTAGTGTGCTGCGGTTGTATTGTTGTGTGTTTTCTGATCATCTTCATGCAGACAGTTAGACTGGGAGACATAGGGCCTGAGGCTGGGATAACAACACAGAGCTCTGAGTTCCACACAACCCCTTCTTAGAACACTTAGGGTGAACCTGTCTCCTAGAAGTAGTGGTTATGGGCTTTTTTTCTGGTTTGAGGAAATATAATCCTTTAATATTACGGAGAAATGTTACATTATTTTATTCCAAAGAAAAATAGAGTTCTTCTTTTATTTTACATTTTGTGTTTTGGGGCAGGATGTATCGGGAGAGTTCCCAAACCCAGCTCCTCTCATCATTTTGGAATTGTAATGATATAAGATCACATAATTTTTTTAAATGGGTAGGCCTATATATATATATATTTTTTACTGTTCATGAAGAGGAAATCAAAATACTTTAAGAATCTGGCTAAATGAGTAGAAACAGTGGAGAATCACCAACTACAGATTCTGCATCTACCAATTCAGTCTTCCATCCCCTATCTATCGAGATAGAGACAGATTAGGTGTTGTTTTTCCCATACAGGTTTAGTTGTTTACTGACTTCATTACAACAATAATACAAATATTTATATACATTGAAATTCACACATATTCCAATTTTCAAACAAGGACTAAATACAAAATCTTTTGGCATGCAAAGAATATAAACCCAGAAAATACCACAATAAATGTGAGTAAAATGTAAAGGAAAGCCAGAACAGAAGAGATGGGGATTAGAGCGGAGACAGGGCATCCTAAACATGTATGTGTAGTAGATACTGTATGTAGGTATCTGTTCCCTGTCATCCACTACACAGATTGAGTGATGATGGCTCTGACTGCTACTCTCCACCCTCCTCTCTATCCCGAATGCTCCGGAACGCTGGGCAGAATTCCAACAGCAGGTTTTCCTGGGAACACAGGTGAACCTGGGGAAGGAACACACGCAGCACAGATTATTCACCGAGTGGCGTTATTGAATATGTGACTAATACAGTGAGAATCGCACGGGGAAATCAGATAAAAAAATGAATTATTTATAAGGACACAGGATTCTTCGCCGATAGGGAGGAGAGAGCAGATTACACCTACAATGTAATACACCAAATACAATTACACGTTTTATCATGTTATTTCCCAGTTACAACAGATATAAATTTTTATAGTGTTCACAAATGTTTATTTTTATTCTCATATGAGTCATAGAGGGATGTTATAGTAAAAGTATTGCTATTATTTTGTTAAAATAGTATTACTTACATTATACATTTTCTTCTCTGCTTTATTCAACACAGATCAAAATAAGAAATTGTATATTTCTATGAAAGCAATAATTCTTCATTCTAAATTAATCAAATATGATTTGATGTAATTCTCCTCATCTTTCTTATCCATTATAAATGACTCACAAATAAATGAAAATATATATTTATAAATGTTCTCAATAAATGTATGTCATTCTATGACCACTATTCTAGCCAACGTGAATGGCATTTCAAGGAAACACTGGTGAAGAATAATAGTATTTATTAATTCTACCAAAAGCGCCACATCGATTAAACAAACATGTCAATAATAATTAATGCTCAAATTAAGGCACCAATTTATTGAAGCTTATTTGACAACTGTCAGAGCATCTCAGTATTTATCAACATTGAGATGAAGGAGTAGCTAGGTCCTTGACTGTCAGACACTGTGAGATATGTGGCATTTTGCTACCCTTGCTGCTTGATGTTAAGCTTAGTGCTAGTGGAGCTCCATGCTTCCTTCATTTCCTAACACATAGAATTAATGAGTCCAATGCATTATGGACAATATTCATAATCCCACTGCATCAGCACTGTACTGGCATTTATGTGATTCCTGAGATGGCTGGCACCGCTCTCTCGTGTGTGTGTTTGTGTATTGCTGCTGCTGTTTGAACCTGTGTTGACAACTGTGTGATTCCCCTAAAACCCAATGTATGGCTGACCACACACAGTATCTGATGAAGGGTGTCTCCTGCTGCAGATAGCTGCTGTCCTTCATGCTCTCCCACTGGTGTTACAGGCTTTGGTTTTTCCATTTATGTTTTGAGGTTGGGCTTCAGCACATATAGCTCGTTAGCACGTAGGGCGCACCAATTGGCGTCAACTCGTTAGTCAGTATGTGTTACACCTGTGCTGGCTTGTCCATCTCGTTAGTCGGAAGGTGTTTCACCTGTGCTGGCCCAGGTGCTATTTAACAGTGGATGGGCCAGTGTTCCAGTTGTCTGGATAGATGCGGCGGGTTAACACCTTTAGTTGGCGAGCCCTATTTTTTGTTCCAGACAAACAATCCTTTATCTGCTTTTGTTTTGCTCCACCCTTTTGGCATGCTTCCTAGCTTTTAGTTTGGTCTGGGTTTTTCTTTTGTTTGCCTCTTCTTGGGCAAATTTAGTGTGTACTCATGGAGGGTGTCTTTTAGGTTCCAGATGTTGTTGCTAGTCAACTTTCAGTGGACACCCCAATGAGTGTCTTTCAGAACCCCTCCTAAAACTCCACCTGTTTCGTTTCGGTTGTTGGTCAGTGACTCTTTGTTAGTTCCATCTTCTGTTTGAGCAACATTTTTGGTTTTCTTGCTGGGGAACGTAACACTGGGCTCACACTGGTTGAATCAATGTTGTTTTCATGTCATTTCAATGAAATTATATTAAACCAATGTGGAATAGACGTTAAATTGATTTCTGTGCCCAATGGGCTGTCTCTCCTTTACCTAAACCCTTCTTCCTTTGATGTCTATCCCATCTCCTTCTCCCCCTCTCGGTCTCTCTCTCTCCCTCCCCCTCTCACTTTCCCTCTCTCACTTTATCTCTCTGACCATCTCACCACTCTCACACACACACAACAGGCAGTTAATGTGCTGACACGAGGAACTCTTTAGGTATGGGGGAATCTGCCAGGAGAGTCGCTGCCTAAGTGATCACCCTTTTATCTGATCCTATCTCTGGGGTTACACACTCTCTCATTAATTAGTTCTCTCTCTGTCCCCTATTTTTTTCTTGTCTGGTGTGCGTGCGCACACAGCTGTCGCTCTGCTTGCTTGACATAGAGCCCTCAGTGACAGGTGTGGTGTGTGAGTCAGACCCAGGTGACTGTAGTGTAATGAGGTTTTGTCAACACCCCTCACCCTTCTCACGCTCTCCTGTGGGCCAAACCACACAGTCTCCAGTCTCCACCCTCTCCGGGGAATGCCAGGGAGTTTCCACTGTGGACAGAGAGGGGGGTGGGGGCAGAACACATCTGGGCACCCTGTACTCCTGTTTTCCTCACAGGCTACTCTTATTCAAGGGGAAATTAATCTAATAGTTAACATGTTCACCATTTCATGTTTTTCACAATTCACTCCAATGTTTTAAAAAAATTGTTTAAAACAAGTTTATCTTCATGATGAACTGATAGTTCTGTACATTAATTTAAATATGTTTTCTTTGATATTTTGGGTGGAGGTTTACCATGCTATGGGAGTGTAGTGAAACATGGAGGAACATATCTCTGGCTGGTGGGTGCTCCCTACAGGATGCTGTTCAACCAGACCCTCAAATGCAGGGAAGGCATTAACGCTCAGGGCTCAAATTCAGCCCTGCATGCTCTCCATAACCAAAGGTGTGTGAGGGGAATGGGAGGAAGAGAGGGAGGATGAAGGAGTACTCGCATCAGCAGAAAGTTGTTTTTCTGTGGCCTAGAGATTATATTTAAAGTGGGGGAGGGATGGAGGGAGGGATGGAGGGAGGGTAGGGTGGTCCAGAGGATGGAGAAATGGAAGGATGAAGGGAGGAGGATGAGGGAGGGAGGATGGTGTGGGTTTGGGCTCCCTCTGTTTTTTGTTTGGTGGAAGGCTGGTATGTGTGGGTGTGTATAGTATGTATTGAAAAGTAGTTGTAGTGGTGAAGTAGTGTGTGTGTTTGTGTTTATACCAGAGATGAAGGTATGTGTGTGTGTGTGAGGCTGAGGTATTAATCTTCCTTGTCAGTGGAGCCCAGATGTGGGGCCCTTCCAGCAGCACAAACCCGGACTCAGCACTCTACCGTGGGTTTGGGGAGGCGGCCGAGGGTGGGTGTCTGCTGGTGGTTATGGTGCTGGAGCGCAGAGCACAGACTGAGAGGGCAAGGGGGACAACACACAGCAGATTAGCTAATGATATTAGCCAGAGAACAGCCTTGTGTAAAACCCAGCGGTCCCAATTAGTGGAGTTTCTGAGAGGTTGCCCTGTGGCCCCCCAAAACACACCCCGACACCCCCACACACCCAAACACACCCCAACACCCCCACACATCCAAACACACCCCGACACCCCCACACATCCAAACACACCCCGACACCCCCACACATCCAAACACACTCAACAACCCCACACATCCAAACACACCCCGACACCCCCACACATCCAAACACACCCGACACCCCCACACATCCAAACACACCCGACACCCCCACACATCCAAACACACCGCGACAACCCCCTCCCTTCAAAATGCAACCCTGTCCCCTCTATAACCAAACACACCCCAAAACAACACATACACCCATCATACAGCCTCCTACCTAACATCACCTCCTCCCCCATCCACAGAATACACCCTCTGCCTGCTATGCCCTGTGGCCCCCTAAAACACACCCCCACACATCCAAACAAGTTAGTTGAACACACATGCATTCAACTAACTTCCCTCCATCACTCAACACTCAACATCTTCTTCCTAAGACTTGTGGTGAAGCTTCCTGCCACACTCCCCCATCTTCTCCTCTACCATCTCCACTCCCCCATCCTCTCCTCTACCATCTCCACTCCCCCCATCTTCTCCTCTACCATCTCCACTCCCCCATCCTCTCCTCTACCATCTCCACTCCCCCATCTTCTCCTCTACCATCTCCACTCCCCCATCTTCTCCTCTACCATCTCCACTCCCACATCTTCTCCCTCTACCATCTCCACTCCCCCATCTTCTCCTCTACCATCTCCACTCCCCCCATCCTCTCCTCTACCATCTCCACTCCCCATCCTCTCCTCTACCATCTCCACTCCCCCATCCTCTCCTCTACCATCTCCACTCCCCCATCCTCTCTCCTCTACCATCTCCACTCCCCTCATCTTCTCCTCTACCATCTCCACTCCCCATCTTCTCCTCTACCATCTCCACTCCCCCATCCTCTCCTCTACCATCTCCACTCCCCCATCTTCTCCTCTACCATCTCCACTCCCCCATCTTCTCCTCTACCATCTCCACTCCCCTATCTTCTCCTCTACCATCTCCACTCCCCCATCCTCTCCTCTCTACCATCTCCACTCCCCCCATCTTCTCCTCTACCATCTCCACTCCCCCATCCTCTCCTCTACCATCTCCACTCCCCCATCTTCTCCTCTACCATCTCCACTCCCCCCATCCTCTCCTCTACCATCTCCACTCCCCCATCTTCTCCTCTACCATCTCCACTCCCCCATCTTCTCCTCTACCATCTCCACTCCCTCCATCTTCTCCTCTACCATCTCCACTCCCCCCATCTTCTCCTCTACCATCTCCACTCCCCCCATCTTCTCCTCTACCATCTCCACTCCCCC
>NC_059202.1:53499493-53619493 GCF_020615455.1 Coregonus clupeaformis | reverse complement strand
CTGTCCTCTCACAGTGAACATTCATTTTCACTTTAAATGAAGGGGGTTAAAAGCACAGGCCTTAGTAATAGAGAGAGAGAGAGAGAGAGAGAGAGAGAGAGAGAGAGAGAGAGAGAGAGAGAGAGAGAGAGAGAGAGAGAGAGAGAGAGAGAGAGAGAGAGAGAGAGAGAGAGAGAGAGAGAGAGAGAGAGAGAGAGAGAGAGAGAGAGAGAGAGAGAGAGAGAGAGAGAGAGAGAGAGAGAGAGAGAGAGAGAGAGAGAGAGAGAGAGAGAGAGAGAGAGAGAGAGGCCTGTTTGAATAAGTCTTCCCTGGCTTGTCAGCCAAGTCTGTTTTTTTTATACGGCCCTCTGCTTATTATAACACTACTTATCTTATCCAAAAGGCCATCATGGCAGACTATTAATTTAGGAGCTGTATCCATGGAAATTATGTCTCTCCCCCCCTTTCAGTCACTGTCCCTCCCTCCCTCGCTACCTCCGTCTGAAGGAGATTAAACCAGGACCAGCTCCCCTCCTCTTTCTCCTTCTGTCCATCACGGTCTTTTAGTCTTCCTCCTTAATCGTATCCACCGAGAGAGAGATGAGAGAGAGACGAGCGATAGACGAGCGAGAGAGTGAGCAGGCAATCACACAGGAAATAAAAGTGAGATGGAGGTTTGGCTGTAACGGCCCTACACTACAATGCCTCCAGATTGAATTGAGGTGAGGATGGGGAAACTTTACATTAATGAGTCCTTGTAACTGTCATCTGTAAAAAAAAAATACAGGTGCTGTAAAACTATACTACTGTCAAGGCTTTGTGGAATCACATTCATAAATGTTGTATTTCCTTCAGTGCTCTTCTACTCAACTAAATGTTCTCCTTTCTCTCTACTGTTTGTGCAATCCTCCTTTCCTTCTCAAAAAAATCCAAGCTAAGAGAACAGATAAAACATGAAACCCATTTACACTTTAGCTTTATGTTACAAGTTAAACTTTGAACAATAGTTTGAAAAACAGCCAGATTCAAACTTTGCACTTAATCACACAAACATTTAAGCTCTCTCCCTATTTCTCTCTCTCTCTCTTGTCCTTCAAACTTTCTCTTCCACTTTTTTCAACACCATTCTTTCTTATCTCCTAATTTCTCTCCATCTCTCCAACCTCCCCCTTCCTCTTTCCTCTCCTCACTCTGTTCTCCTGCCATTTGATTCTGTGTGAATTAATTGCTCCTCATATGGGAGGCGACATACGATTAGTCTCCATCCTGATAATGGTGTGTGTGGCGCACCACCCGGGGATACTGTGCCAATTTACTCTGCATCTGCCAAATGATTGGTGTTTACACGGCACATCCCTGGAGGAGAGTTTGTCACAACGCTGTAACTCCGTACATCTCAATAACGCACTGGATCCCAGGGTAGAGAAGCCACGTGACTCAGAAGCGACAGAGACACACACGTACACACACACACACACACACACACACACACACACACACACACACATACACGTTTGAATGTGTTATTGCATACAAAGATACTTTTTTGACTTTGGTGAACTCATGTTCATTTTCAACTACCAACTACTCAACCTCTCCCAAACTCTCCACCCTACCCTGCTCTCCCATGTCCCCGCTCGTCCAGTCCAGTCAGTCCCAAACACAGTGCTCCCTCTCTCCTGTCCCATTAATCACCTCTCTCTAATTAACAGCTCCACCCTTCCCAGTCCTCTCCCACTCCACACCTGGTCCAACCTGGTCCAGCAGCACCAACCAGCCGACAAACAGCCCTGGCCAATGGGAACTCAACAGAGACCCAGCAGCTCCAACCACCCGACACACAGCCCTGGCCAATGGGAACTCAGCAGAGACCCAGCAGCACCAACCAGCCGACACACAGCCCTGGCCAATGGGAACTCAGCAGAGACCCAGCAGCACCAACCAGCCGACACACAGCCCTGGCCAATGGGAACTCAGCAGAGACCCTGTCTAGAACTACAACACAGTTCAACAGAATCTGCCTGCCCTGATCCTATCCACCCCCCTATTCCCCCTACTCACCTCCCCTCCACCTCCCTCCCCCCTCCTCCTTCTTCCTCCTCCCTCCCCCTCCCCCTCCCCCGTTCACCTGGGTGGCTGGCACTGTAGTGATGCCATCTGCTGCCCCAGCATGCCCAAGGCCTGGCATGACCACACACACACACACACACACACTCTGCTTGGCAACGCAAGCATGGCCCATGGCAGGAGCACACACTTCCGCCTTCGGACCACCAAATCCCTACACATAGCAATGCTACACACACACACACACACACACACACACACACACACACACACACACACACACACACACACACACACACACACACCACACTCACACAGAGACAGAGAGACAGAGAGACAGACAGACAGACAGACAGACAGACAGACAGACAGACACGTGCATGCAGCATCACATGCGTCATCTGTCTCCCAACAGGGGGCGCTGCAGCACGTCTGCTAGTGGACTGAGACAGAGAAACAGAAAGACTAAGAAAGACCTGACTTGAAACTCACAAATGGAAAGACTATAAATCTTTAGTGCCTGTACACAGTAAAATAGTAATGTGTGTGTGTGTGTGTGTGTGTGTGTATAACTGATTAATGGAAAAGTACAGCATCCCTGTCAAACTAACCAGCAATTATATGCAAATGCACATTTATGTGGGGAAGTTATAGTTGTCTCTAGGAAAAGAGAAGACAAATGTTTTACTGAAACTTTAAATGTTGCCACGTTGCCCTCTTAATATAGTTTTACTGCATTCAAATCAATAGATGGTTGTGGGTAGACGTTACTACCAAATTCTGGTACTTGCCCCCTTATCCAGCACCCCAGAAGTCACTCATCTAACATCTCACTCCTCAGTCCCCTCCCCTCCCAGGTGGGGACCTTTGATTGTAAATATTGACATGGTTAATGTGCTGCCAGCAACAACTCCCCTAACGACACAGTGACAGAGAGGAGAACGCATGGAGAGAGAGAGAGAGAAGGGTGAGAGAGGTGAGTGAGTGTGTGAGAGAGAGAGAGAGATTGAGAGAGTGAAAGTAAAAATAAAGAGACAGATAAAAAGAAAGAGGGGGTGGATTAAACCTGCGGTTGAGGAAAAGGACTGTCACACAGTGCAGTAAAGACAACTTCATTAAATGTTGCCGGGAATTAGTGAGAGGTGCGTGTGTGTGTGTTGTATGTAAGGCAGAGTGGGCCATTAAACAGGGACATTGCAGAGGGAGCTCTAAAAGGAAAATGGAAGAAAGACTTTGCATATCATAATGTCAATGTGTAAAAAATAAATAAAAACTGGTTAAGAAAAACTCTGTGGTAGCAGTCTAATCTTAACATGTTTCCCTAGTGGTTATTTATATAATTCCTTTATTAATATATTTTTTTCCTCCCGCTCCTGTTGACATGGAACAAGACAGAAGCAGAATTGATGGGAAAAGCAGCAATTAGCAAATGAGCTTTAGGTTGTGTTGTGGCTCGCACTGTGTTCACTGCTGGGGAGAGGTGTGTGTGTGTGTGTGTGTGCGGTGTGAGCGCTGCACTGCCAGGTGCGAGCGGGGGGCCGTGGCAGTATATTTATTAGCGTCTGTCAGGGCGGTGACACTTTGATGAATGGTGGAGAGTAATCAGGGCCTGGCTGTGATAGGCTGCACTCACAGCCTTCTACCTGCCAAGCAGCCAAATCACACACACACACGCTCACACACATGCACGCGCAAACACGCACACACACACACACAAACACATGCACTCACGCACAAACACACACACATGTACACACACACACAAACACTTTTAGAAAAGAGAGAGAGATAGAGAAAAAGAGAAATTATACAAAACATTGTTTTATGACCATTACACGAATAGCAGAAGATTAAAATAAAATGAGCATCTCTTTCTCTGTCTCTTGTGAACAGCGAACATGAAACTGAAGAAACACTGTGTCTCTAAAGACCCTTCCATTCATTATATAACAAACCAAAACACAACAAGGAAATTACTATTTCCCATCAAGCTTCTAATGCCATTAAACCAGTGAATAAAAGGAGTGTATCATCTAATAACTCCTCTGAGGATTGGGATTCTCTTTCTGTTTCTTTTTCCAAAGTTTTCCTCTGTGATTCTACCACAGTCTGGCCCACTCTCGGTAGAAGTTGCCAATAGGTACAGATGTAGGATCGGTTTACCTTCCCCTCAATTCTAAATTTAACAATTTTGGGAAGAAATGCAAAACTGACCTTAGATCAGCGTCAAAAAGCAACATGATCCTGCTCCATCTCGCTCCTCCTTGCTCTTTTGCTTTAGGACCAGACTTTATGATGATCTTATGATTATTTTAATATATCAACACACTCTTGCGTCTGTAGTGTGAATGGGGATAGAAGACAGAAGTGGAAAGGGGATGATTTGAGAGAGTAAAAATGACAGAAGAGGAGAGGGGTAGAAGAGAGAAGAGTGGATGACAGGAGAGAAGAGGGGATGACAGGAGAGAAGAGGGGATGACAGGAGAGGAGAAGGGTAGAAGAGAGAAGAGTGGATGACAGGAGAGAAGAGGGGATGACAGGAGAGAAGAGGGGATGACAGGAGAGGAGAGGGGTAGAAGAGAGAAGAGTGGATGACAGGAGAGAAGAGGGGATGACAGGAGAGAAGAGGGGATGACAGGTGAGGAGAGGGGTAGAAGAGAGAAGAGTGGATGACAGGAGAGAAGAGGGGATGACAGGAGAGAAGAGGGGATGACAGGAGAGGAGAGGGGTAGAAGAGAGAAGAGTGGATGACCGGAGAGAAGAGGGGATGACAGGCGAGAAGAGGGGATGACAGGAGAGGAGAGGGGATGACAGGAGAGGAGAGGGGTAGAAGAGAGAAGGGTGGATGACATGAGAAGAGAGGGGAAGACAGGAGAGAAGAGGGGATGACAGGAGAAAAGAAGACATTAAAGAAACAGAAAAGATGGGTGGAGAAGGTGTCTGGGCAGGCTGTCTGTGTGTGGCCAGTAAATGTTGGTGTGTTTTACAGTGAGCCTTGGCCAAGTCTGTGTTTGTGACCTCTCCTCTCATCTCGACAGTCTCCCACTTTTTATGATGGCCTTCAAGCAGTGCTCAGATATCTCTCTCTCTCTCTCTCTCTCTCTCTCTCTCTCTCTCTCTCTCTCTCTCTCTCTCTCTCTCTCTCTCTCTCTATCTATCTCTCTCTCTCTCTCTCTCTCTCTCTCTCTCTCTCTCTCTCTCTCTCTCTCTCTCTCTCTCTCTCTCTCTCTCTCTCTCTCTCTCTCTCCCCCCTCTCTCTCTCCCTCTCTCTCTCTCTCTGTCTGTCTGTCTGGGTCTATCTCTCCTTCTCACTTTGGGTTAAACTTTTTGTGTCATAGTCACAGGGAAAGATCAGGAGCACCGGAGAACAGAACATTCTCACCTGTGTGTTAATGTTATCATCACATGTCATCACATGTTAGTGTGTAACCCTCAGTAAGTCTCAGAGTCACATCCGTCAACAGTTGAGACCCTGTCAGAGACAGACGATGTCAGAGATAGACCCTGTCAGAGACAGACCCTGTTAGAGATAGACCATGTCAGAGATAGACCCTGTCAGAGATATACCCTGTTAGAGATAGACCCTGTTAGAGACAGACCCTGTCAGAGATAGACCCTGTCAGAGACAGACCCTGTCAGACAGACCCTGTCAGAGACAGACCATGTTAGAGATAGACCCTGTCAGAGATAGACCCTGTCAGACAGACCCTGTCAGAGACAGACCCTGTTGGAGACAAACCCTGTAAGAGACAGACCCTGTTAGAGATAGACCCTGTCAGAGACAGACCCTGTTAGAGACAGAACCTGTCAGACAGACCCTGTCAGAGACAGACCCTGTCAGAGATAGAACCTGTCAGAAAGACCCTGTCAGAGACAGACCCTGTCAGAGAGAGACCCTGTCAGAGATAGACCCTGTCAGAGATAGACCCTGTCAGAGACAGACCCTGTTAGAGATAGAACCTGTCAGAGACAGACCCTGTCAGACAGACCCTGTCAGAGAAAGACCCTGTTAGAGATAGACCCTGTTAGAGATAGAACCTGTCAGAGACAGACCATGTTAGAGATAGACCCTGTCAGAGATAGACCCTGTCAGAGACAGACCCTGTCACACAGACCCTGATAGAGACAGACCCTGTTAGAGATAGACCCTGTTAGAGATAGAACCTGTCAGAGATAGACCCTGTCAGAGATAGACCCTGTTAGAGACAGACCCTGTTAGAGATAGACCCTGTCAGAGATAGAACCTGTCAGAGATAGACCCTGTCAGAGACAGACCCTGTTAGAGATAGACCCTGTTAGAGATAGAAACTGTCAGAGATAGACCCTGTTGGAGATAGAACCTGTCAGAGACAGACCCTATCAGACAGACCCTGTCAGAGACAGACCCTGTCAGAGATAGACCCTGTCAGAGATAGACCCTGTCAGAGACAGACCCTGTTAGAGATAGAACCTGTCAGAGAAAGACCCTGTCAGACAGACCCTGTCAGAGAAAGACCCTGTTAGAGATAGACCCTGTTAGAGATAGACCCTGTTAGAGATAGACCCTGTTAGAGATAGAACCTGTCAGAGACAGACCATGTTAGAGATAGACCCTGTCAGAGATAGACCCTGTCAGAGACAGACCCTGTCACACAGACCCTGATAGAGACAGACCCTGTCACACAGACCCTGATAGAGACAGACCCTGTTAGAGATAGACCATGTCAGAGACAGACCCTGTTAGAGATAGACCCTGTTAGAGACAGACCCTGTTAGAGATAGACCCTGTTAGAGATAGAACCTGTCAGAGATAGACCCTGTCAGAGACAGACCCTGTTAGAGATAGACCCTGTTAGAGATAGAACCTGTAAGAGATAGAAACTGTCAGAGATAGACCCTGTCAGAGACAGACCCTGTTAGAGATAGACCCTGTTAGAGATAGAACCTGTCAGAGATAGACCCTGTCAGACACAGACCCTGTTAGAGATAGACCTTGTCAGAGATAGACCATGTCAGAGACAGACCATGTTAGAGATAGACCCTGTCAGAGATAGACCCTGTCAGACAAACCCTGTCAGAGACAGACCCTGTTAGAGATAGACCCTGTCAGAGACAGACCCTGTTAGAGACAGAACCTGTCAGACAGACCCTGTCAGAGACAGACCCTGTCAGAGATAGAACCTGTCAGACAGACCCTGTCAGAGACAGACCCTGTCAGAGACAGACCCTGTTAGAGATAGAACCTGTCAGAGACAGACCCTGTCAGACAGACCCTGTCAGAGACAGACCCTGTTAGAGATAGACCCTGTTAGAGATAGAACCTGTCAGAGACAGACCATGTTAGAGATAGACCCTGTCAGAGATAGACCCTGTCAGAGACAGACCCTGTCACACAGACCCTGATAGAGACAGACCCTGTTAGAGATAGACCATGTCAGAGACAGACCCTGTTAGAGATAGACCCTGTTAGAGACAGACCCTGTTAGAGATAGACCCTGTTAGAGATAGACCCTGTCAGAGATAGACCCTGTCAGAGACATACCCTGTTAGAGATAGACCCTGTTAGAGATAGAAACTGTCAGATATAGAACCTGTCAGAGACAGACCCTGTTAGAGATAGACCCTGTTAGAGATAGAACCTGTAAGAGATAGACCCTGTCAGAGACAGACCCTGTCAGAGATAGAACCTGTTAGAGATAGACCCTGTCAGAGATATACCCTGTCAGAGACAGACCCTGTTAGAGATAGACCCTGTCAGAGATAGACCCTGTCAGAGACAGACCCTGTTAGAGATAGAACCTGTTAGAGATAGACCCTGTCAGAGATAGACCCTGTCAGAGACAGACCATGTTAGAGATAGACCCTGTCAGAGATAGACCCTGTCAGAGACAGACCATGTTAGAGATAGACCCTGTCAGAGATAGACCCTGTCAGAAAAACCCTGTCAGAGACAGACCCTGTCAGAGATAGACCCTGTCAGACAGACCCTGTCAGAGACAGACCCTGTCAGAGATAGACCCTGTCAGAGACAGACCCTGTCAGAGACAGACCCTGTTGGAGATAGAACCTGTCAGAGACAGACCCTATCAGACAGACCCTGTCAGAGACAGACCCTGTCAGAGATAGACCCGGTCAGAGATAGACCCTGTCAGAGACAGACCCTGTTAGAGATAGAACCTGTCAGAGAAAGACCCTGTCAGACAGACCCTGTCAGAGATAGACCCTGTCAGAGACAGACCCTGTTAGAGATAGACCCTGTTAGAGATAGACCCTGTTAGAGATAGAACCTGTCAGAGACAGACCATGTTAGAGATAGACCCTGTCAGAGACAGACCCTGTCAGAGACAGACCCTGTCACACAGACCCTGATAGAGACAGACCCTGTCACACAGACCCTGATAGAGACAGACCCTGTTAGAGATAGACCATGTCAGAGACAGACCCTGTTAGAGATAGACCCTGTTAGAGACAGACCCTGTTAGAGATAGACCCTGTTAGAGATAGAACCTGTCAGAGATAGACCCTGTCAGAGAAATACCCTGTTAGAGATAGACCCTGTTAGAGATAGAAACTGTCAGATATAGAACCTGTCAGACACAGACCCTGTTAGAGATAGACCCTGTTAGAGATAGAACCTGTAAGAGATAGACCCTGTCAAAGACAGACCCTGTCAGAGATAGACCATGTTAGAGATAGACCCTGTCAGAGATAGACCCTGTCAGAGACAGACCCTGTTAGAGATAGACCCTGTCAGAGACAGACCCTGTTAGAGATAGACCCTGTTAGAGATAGACCCTGTCAGAGATAGACCCTGTCAGAGACAGACCATGTTAGAGATAGACCCTGTCAGAGATAGACCCTGTCAGAGATAGACCCTGTCAAAGACAGACCCTGTCAGAGATAGACCCTGTTAGAGATAGACCCTGTCAGAGATAGACCCTGTCAGAGACAGACCCTGTTAGAGATAGACCCTGTCAGAGACAGACCCTGTTAGAGATAGAACCTGTTAGAGATAGACCCTGTCAGAGATAGACCCTGTCAGAGACAGACCATGTTAGAGATAGACCCTGTCAGAGATAGACCCTGTCAGAGACAGACCATGTTAGAGATAGACCCTGTCAGAAATACCCTGTCAGAGACAGACCCTGTCAGAGACAGACCCTGTCAGACAGACCCTGTCAGAGACAGACCCTGTTAGAGATAGACCCTGTTAGAGACAGACCCTGTTAGAGATAGACCCTGTTAGAGATAGAACCTGTCAGAGATAGACCCTGTCAGAGACAGACCCTGTTAGAGATAGACCCTGTTAGAGATAGAAACTGTCAGAGATAGACCCTGTCAGAGACAGACCCTGTTAGAGATAGACCCTGTTAGAGATAGAACCTGTAAGAGATAGACCCTGTCAGAGACAGACCCTGTCAGAGATAGAACCTGTTAGAGATAGACCCTGTCAGAGATAGACCCTGTCAGAGACAGACCCTGTTAGAGATAGACCCTGTCAGAGATAGACCCTGTCAGAGACAGACCCTGTTAGAGATAGACCCTGTTAGAGATAGACCCTGTCAGAGATAGACCCTGTCAGAGACAGACCATGTTAGAGATAGACCCTGTCAGAGATAGACCCTGTCAGAAAAACCCTGTCAGAGACAGACCCTGTCAGAGATAGACCCTGTCAGACAGACCCTGTCAGAGACAGACCCTGTCAGAGATAGACCCTGTCAGAGATAGACCCTGTCAGAGATAGACCCTGTCAGAGACAGACCCTATCAGACAGACCCTGTCAGACAGACCCTGTCAGAGATAGACCCTGTCAGAGATAGACCCTGTTAGAGATAGACCCTGTTAGAGATAGAACCTGTCAGAGACAGACCATGTTAGAGACAGACCCTGTCAGAGATAGACCCTGTCAGAGACAGACCCTGTCACACAGACCCTGATAGAGACAGACCCTGTTAGAGATAGACCCTGTCAGAGATAGACCCTGTCAGAGACAGACCATGTTAGAGATAGACCCTGTCAGAGACAGACCCTGTCAGACAGACCCTGTCAGAGACAGACCCTGTTAGAGACAAACCCTGTCAGAGAAAGACCCTGTTAGAGACAGAACCTGTCAGACAGACCCTGTCAGAGACAGACCCTGTCAGAGATATACCCTGTCAGAGACCCTGTTAGAGATAGACCCTGTCAGAGACAGACCATGTTAGAGATAGACCCTGTCAGAGACAGACCCTGTCAGACAGACCCTGTCAGAGACAGACCCTGTCAGAGACAGACCCTGTTAGAGATAGACCCTGTCAGAGAAAGACCCTGTTAGAGACAGAACCTGTCGGACAGACCCTGTCAGAGACAGACCCTGTCAGAGATAGCCTGTCAAAGACCCTGTCAGAGACAGACCCTGTCAGAGATAGACCCTGTCAGAGACAGACCCTGTCAGAGATAGACCCTGTCAGAGACAGACCCTGTTAGAGATAGACCCTGTCAGAGATAGACCCTGTCAGAGATAGACCCTGTCAGAGACAGACCCTGTTAGAGATAGACCCTGTTAGAGATAGAACCTGTCAGAGATAGACCCTGTCAGAGACAGACCCTGTTAGAGATAGACCCTGTTAGAGATAGAACCTGTCAGAGATAGACCCTGTTAGAGATAGACCCTGTCAGAGACAGACCCTGTCAGACAGACCCTGTCAGAGACAGACCCTGTCAGAGATAGACCCTGTCAGAGATAGACCCTGTCAGAGACAGACCCTGTTAGAGATAGAACCTGTCAGAGAAAGACCCTGTCAGACAGACCCTGTCAGAGAAAGACCCTGTTAGAGATAGACCCTGTTAGAGATAGACCCTGTTAGAGATAGACCCTGTTAGAGATAGAACCTGTCAGAGACAGACCCTGTTAGAGATAGACCCTGTCAGAGACAGACCCTGTCAGAGACAGACCCTGTCACACAGACCCTGATAGAGACAGACCCTGTCACACAGACCCTGTTAGAGACAGACCCTGTTAGAGATAGACCCTGTCAGAGACAGACCCTGTTAGAGATAGACCCTGTCAGAGACAGACCCTGTTAGAGATAGACCCTGTTAGAGATAGACCCTGTTAGAGATAGAACCTGTCAGAGATAGAACCTGTCAGAGACAGACCCTGTTAGAGATAGACCCTGTTAGAGATAGAACCTGTCAGAGATAGACCCTGTCAGAGACAGACCCTGTCAGAGATAGAACCTGTTAGAGATAGACCCTGTCAGAGATAGACCCTGTCAGAGACAGACCCTGTTAGAGATAGACCCTGTCAGAGATAGACCCTGTTAGAGATAGACCCTGTCAGAGATAGACCCTGTCAGAGATAGACCCTGTCAGAGACAGACCCTGTTAGAGATAGACCCTGTCAGAGATAGACCCTGTCAGAGACAGACCCTGTTAGAGATAGACCCTGTCAGAGATAGACCCTGTCAGAGACAGACCATGTTAGAGATAGACCCTGTCAGAGATAGACCCTGTCAGAAAAACCCTGTCAGAGACAGACCCTGTCAGAGATAGACCCTGTCAGACAGACCCTGTCAGAGACAGACCCTGTCAGAGATAGACCCTGTTAGAGACAGACCCTGTTAGAGATAGACCCTGTTAGAGATAGAACCTGTCAGAGATAGACCCTGTCAGAGAAATACCCTGTTAGAGATAGACCCTGTTAGAGATAGAAACTGTCAGAGATAGAACCTGTCAGAGACAGACCCTGTTAGAGATAGACCCTGTTAGAGATAGAACCTGTAAGAGATAGACCCTGTCAGAGACAGACCCTGTCAGAGATAGACCCTGTTAGAGACAGACCCTGTCAGAGATAGACCCTGTCAGAGACAGACCCTGTTAGAGATAGACCCTGTCAGAGACAGACCCTGTCAGAGACAGACCCTGTTAGAGATAGACCCTGTTAGAGATAGACCCTGTCAGAGATAGACCCTGTCAGAGACAGACCCTGTTAGAGATAGACCCTGTTAGAGATAGAACCTGTCAGAGATAGACCCTGTCAGAGACAGACCCTGTTAGAGATAGACCCTGTTAGAGATAGAACCTGTCAGAGATAGACCCTGTTAGAGATAGAACCTGTCAGAGACAGACCCTGTCAGACAGACCCTGTCAGAGACAGACCCTGTTAGAGATAGACCCTGTCAGAGATAGACCCTGTCAGAGACAGACCCTGTTAGAGATAGAACCTGTCAGAGAAAGACCCTGTCAGACAGACCCTGTCAGAGAAAGACCCTGTTAGAGATAGACCCTGTTAGAGATAGACCCTGTCAGAGATAGACCCTGTTAGAGATAGAACCTGTCAGAGACAGACCATGTTAGAGATAGACCCTGTCAGAGATAGACCCTGTCAGAGACAGACCCTGTCACACAGACCCTGATAGAGACAGACCCTGTCAGACAGACCCTGTTAGAGACAGACCCTGTTAGAGATAGACCCTGTCAGAGACAGACCCTGTCAGAGATAGACCCTGTCAGAGACAGACCCTGTCAGAGACAGACCCTGTTAGAGATAGACCCTGTTAGAGATAGAACCTGTCAGAGATAGACCCTGTCAGAGACAGACCCTGTTAGAGATAGACCCTGTTAGAGATAGAACCTGTCAGAGATAGACCCTGTCAGAGACAGACCCTGTTAGAGATAGAACCTGTCAGAGATAGACCCTGTCAGAGATAGACCCTGTCAGAGACAGACCCTGTTAGAGATAGACCCTGTCAGAGATAGACCCTGTTAGAGATAGACCCTGTCAGAGATAGACCCTGTCAGAGATAGACCCTGTCAGAGACAGACCCTGTTAGAGATAGACCCTGTCAGAGATAGACCCTGTCAGAGACAGACCCTGTTAGAGATAGACCCTGTCAGAGATAGACCCTGTCAGAGACAGACCCTGTTAGAGATAGACCCTGTCAGAGATAGACCCTGTCAGAAAAACCCTGTCAGAGACAGACCCTGTCAGAGATAGACCCTGTCAGACAGACCCTGTCAGAGACAGACCCTGTCAGAGATAGACCCTGTTAGAGACAGACCCTGTTAGAGATAGACCCTGTTAGAGATAGAACCTGTCAGAGATAGACCCTGTCAGAGACAGACCCTGTTAGAGATAGACCCTGTTAGAGATAGAACCTGTCAGAGATAGACCCTGTCAGAGACAGACCCTGTTAGAGATAGACCCTGTTAGAGATAGAACCTGTAAGAGATAGACCCTGTCAGAGACAGACCCTGTCAGAGATAGAACCTGTTAGAGATAGACCCTGTCAGAGATATACCCTGTCAGAGACAGACCCTGTTAGAGATAGACCCTGTCAGAGATAGACCCTGTCAGAGACAGACCCTGTTAGAGATAGAACCTGTTAGAGATAGACCCTGTCAGAGATAGACCCTGTCAGAGACAGACCCTGTTAGAGATAGACCCTGTCAGAGATAGACCCTGTCAGAGAAGACCCTGTCAGAGACAGACCCTGTCAGAGATAGACCCTGTCAGACAGACCCTGTCAGAGACAGACCCTGTCAGAGATAGACCCTGTCAGAGATAGACCCTGTCAGAGACAGACCCTGTTAGAGATAGAACCTGTCAGAGACAGACCCTGTCAGACAGACCCTGTCAGAGACAGACCCTGTTAGAGATAGACCCTGTCAGAGATAGACCCTGTCAGAGACAGACCCTGTCAGAGACAGACCCTGTTAGAGATAGACCCTGTTAGAGATAGACCCTGTTAGAGATAGACCCTGTCAGAGACAGACCATGTTAGAGATAGACCCTGTCAGAGATAGACCCTGTCAGAGACAGACCCTGTCACACAGACCCTGATAGAGACAGACCCTGTTAGAGATAGACCCTGTCAGAGATAGACCCTGTCAGAGACAGACCATGTTAGAGATAGACCCTGTCAGAGACAGACCCTGTCAGAGACAGACCCTGTCAGAGACAGACCCTGTTAGAGACAGACCCTGTCAGAGACAGACCCTGTTAGAGACAGAACCTGTCAGACAGACCCTGTCAGAGACAGACCCTGTCAGAGATATACCCTGTCAGAGACCCTGTTAGAGATAGACCCTGTCAGAGACAGACCATGTTAGAGATAGACCCTGTCAGAGACAGACCCTGTCAGACAGACCCTGTCAGAGACAGACCCTGTCAGAGACAGACCCTGTTAGAGATAGACCCTGTCAGAGAAAGACCCTGTTAGAGACAGAACCTGTCAGACAGACCCTGTCAGAGACAGACCCTGTCAGAGATATAACCTGTCAGACAGACCCTGTCAGAGACAGACCCTGTCAGAGATAGACCCTGTCAGAGACAGACCATGTCAGAGATAGACCCTGTCAGAGACAGACCCTGTTAGAGATAGAACCTGTCAGAGATAGACCATGTTAGAGATAGACCCTGTTAGAGACAGACCCTGTTAGAGATAGACCCTGTTAGAGATAGAACCTGTCAGAGATAGACCCTGTCAGAGACAGACCCTGTTAGAGATAGACCCTGTTAGAGATAGAAACTGTCAGAGATAGACCCTGTTAGAGATAGAACCTGTCAGAGACAGACCCTATCAGAGACAGACCCTGTCAGAGACAGACCCTGTCAGAGATAGACCCTGTCAGAGATAGACCCTGTCAGAGACAGACCCTGTCAGAGATAGACCCTGTCAGACAGACCCTGTCAGAGACAGACCCTGTCAGAGATAGACCCTGTCAGAGACAGACCCTGTTAGAGATAGACCCTGTTAGAGATAGAACCTGTCAGAGATAGACCCTGTCAGAGACAGACCCTGTTAGAGATAGACCCTGTTAGAGATAGAACCCTGTCAGAGATAGACCCTGTCAGAGACAGACCCTGTTAGAGATAGACCCTGTTAGAGATAGAACCTGTCAGAGATAGACCCTGTCAGAGACAGACCCTGTTAGAGATAGAACCTGTTAGAGATAGACCCTGTCAGAGATAGACCCTGTCAGAGACAGACCATGTTAGAGATAGACCCTGTCAGAGATAGACCCTGTCAGAGACAGACCCTGTTAGAGATAGACCCTGTTAGAGATAGACCCTGTCAGAGATAGACCCTGTCAGAGACAGACCCTGTTAGAGATAGACCCTGTTAGAGATAGAACCTGTCAGAGATAGACCCTGTCAGAGACAGACCCTGTTAGAGATAGACCCTGTTAGAGATAGAACCTGTCAGAGACAGACCACGTTAGAGATAGACCCTGTCAGAGACAGACCCTGTCAGAGACAGACCCTGTCAGAGACAGACCCTGTCAGAGATAGACCCTGTCAGAGATAGACCCTGTCAGAGACAGACCCTGTTAGAGATAGACCCTGTCAGAGACAGACCCTGTCAGACAGACCCTGTCAGAGACAGACCCTGTTAGAGATAGACCCTGTCAGAGACAGACCCTGTTAGAGATAGACCCTGTTAGAGATAGAACCCTGTCAGAGACAGACCCTGTTAGAGATAGACCCTGTCAGAGATAGACCCTGTCAGAGACAGACCCTGTCAGACAGACCCTGTCAGAGACAGACCCTGTTAGAGACAGACCCTGTCAGAGACAGACCCTGTTAGAGATAGACCCTGTCAGAGACAGACCCTGTCAGAGATAGACCCTGTTAGAGACAGACCCTGTTAGAGATAGACCCTGTTAGAGATAGACCCTGTTAGAGATAGAACCTGTCAGAGATAGACCCTGTCAGAGACAGACCCTGTTAGAGATAGACCCTGTTAGAGATAGAACCTGTCAGAGATAGACCCTGTCAGAGACAGACCCTGTCAGAGATAGACCCTGTTAGAGATAGACCCTGTCAGAGATAGACCCTGTCAGAGACAGACCCTGTTAGAGATAGAC
Organism: Coregonus clupeaformis; assembly: GCF_020615455.1. Taxonomy (NCBI): domain Eukaryota; kingdom Metazoa; phylum Chordata; class Actinopteri; order Salmoniformes; family Salmonidae; genus Coregonus; species Coregonus clupeaformis. Next base: position 53,603,617 of record NC_059202.1, on the reverse strand, counting down.
CCTGTCAGAGATAGACCCTGTTAGAGATAGAACCTGTTAGAGATAGACCCTGTCAGAGATAGACCCTGTCAGAGACAGACCCTGTTAGAGATAGACCCTGTCAGAGATAGACCCTGTCAGAGACAGACCCTGTTAGAGATAGACCCTGTCAGAGATAGACCCTGTCAGAGACAGACCCTGTTAGAGATAGACCCTGTCAGAGATAGACCCTGTCAGAGACAGACCCTGTCAGAGACAGACCCTGTTAGAGATAGACCCTGTCAGAGACAGACCCTGTCAGAGACAGACCCTGTCAGAGATAGACCCTGTCAGAGACAGACCCTGTTAGAGATAGACCCTGTTAGAGATAGAACCTGTCAGAGATAGACCCTGTCAGAGACAGACCCTGTTAGAGATAGACCCTGTTAGAGATAGAACCTGTCAGAGATAGACCCTGTCAGAGACAGACCCTGTTAGAGATAGACCCTGTTAGAGATAGACCCTGTCAGAGATAGACCCTGTCAGAGACAGACCCTGTTAGAGATAGACCCTGTTAGAGATAGACCCTGTCAGAGATAGACCCTGTCAGAGACAGACCCTGTTAGAGATAGACCCTGTCAGAGATAGACCCTGTCAGAGACAGACCCTGTTAGAGATAGACCCTGTTAGAGATAGACCCTGTCAGAGATAGACCCTGTCAGAGACAGACCCTGTTAGAGATAGACCCTGTTAGAGATAGACCCTGTCAGAGATAGACCCTGTCAGAGACAGACCCTGTCAGAGATAGACCCTGTCAGACAGACCCTGTCAGAGACAGACCCTGTCAGAGATAGACCCTGTCAGAGATAGACCCTGTCAGAGACAGACCCTGTTGGAGATAGAACCTGTCAGAGACAGACCCTATCAGACAGACCCTGTCAGAGACAGACCCTGTCAGAGATAGACCCTGTCAGAGATAGACCCTGTCAGACAGACCCTGTCAGAGAAAGACCCTGTTAGAGATAGACCCTGTTAGAGATAGACCCTGTTAGAGATAGACCCTGTTAGAGATAGAACCTGTCAGAGACAGACCATGTTAGAGATAGACCCTGTCAGAGATAGACCCTGTCAGAGACAGACCCTGTCAGAGATAGACCCTGTTAGAGATAGACCCTGTTAGAGATAGACCCTGTCAGAGATAGACCCTGTCAGAGACAGACCCTGTTAGAGATAGACCCTGTCAGAGACAGACCCTGTCAGAGATAGACCCTGTCAGAGACAGACCCTGTTAGAGATAGACCCTGTCAGAGATAGACCCTGTTAGAGATAGACCCTGTCAGAGACAGACCCTGTCAGAGACAGACCCTGTCAGAGATAGACCCTGTCAGAGACCCTGTTAGAGATAGACCCTGTCAGAGACAGACCCTGTTAGAGATAGACCCTGTCAGAGACAGACCCTGTCAGAGACAGACCCTGTCAGAGACAGACCCTGTCAGAGACAGACCCTGTTAGAGATAGACCCTGTCAGAGATAGACCCTGTCAGAGACAGACCCTGTCAGACAGACCCTGTCAGAGACAGACCCTGTTAGAGATAGAACCTGTCAGAGACAGACCCTGTCAGAGACAGACCCTGTTAGAGATAGACCCTGTCAGAGATAGACCCTGTCAGAGATAGACCCTGTCAGAGACAGACCCTGTTAGAGATAGACCCTGTCAGAGATAGACCCTGTCAGAGATAGACCCTGTCAGAGACAGACCCTGTTAGAGATAGACCCTGTTAGAGATAGAACCTGTCAGAGATAGACCCTGTCAGAGACAGACCCTGTTAGAGATAGACCCTGTTAGAGATAGAACCTGTCAGAGATAGACCCTGTCAGAGATAGACCCTGTCAGAGACAGACCCTGTCAGACAGACCCTGTCAGAGACAGACCCTGTCAGAGATAGACCCTGTCAGAGACAGACCCTGTCAGAGACAGACCCTGTTAGAGATAGAACCTGTCAGAGACAGACCCTGTCAGACAGACCCTGTCAGAGAAGACCCTGTTAGAGATAGACCCTGTTAGAGATAGACCCTGTTAGAGATAGACCCTGTTAGAGATAGACCCTGTCAGAGACAGACCCTGTTAGAGATAGACCCTGTCAGAGACAGACCCTGTCAGAGACAGACCCTGTCACACAGACCCTGTTAGAGACAGACCCTGTCAGAATGACCCTGATCAGAGACAGACCCTGTTAGAGATAGACCCTGTCAGAGACAGACCCTGTTAGAGATAGACCCTGTTAGAGACAGACCCTGTCAGAGATAGACCCTGTTAGAGATAGACCCTGTCAGAGATAGAACCTGTCAGAGATAGACCCTGTCAGAGACAGACCCTGTTAGAGATAGACCCTGTTAGAGATAGAACCTGTCAGAGATAGACCCTGTCAGAGACAGACCCTGTCAGAGATAGACCCTGTTAGAGATAGACCCTGTCAGAGATAGACCCTGTCAGAGACAGACCCTGTCAGAGACAGACCCTGTCAGAGATAGACCCTGTCAGAGATAGACCCTGTTAGAGATAGACCCTGTCAGAGATAGACCCTGTCAGAGACAGACCCTGTTAGAGATAGACCCTGTTAGAGATAGACCCTGTCAGAGATAGACCCTGTCAGAGACAGACCCTGTTAGAGATAGACCCTGTCAGAGATAGACCCTGTCAGAGAAGACCCTGTCAGAGACAGACCCTGTTAGAGATAGACCCTGTCAGAGACAGACCCTGTCAGAGACAGACCCTGTTAGAGATAGACCCTGTTAGAGACAGACCCTGTTATAGATAGACCCTGTTAGAGATAGAACCTGTCAGAGACAGACCCTGTCAGAGACAGACCCTGTTAGAGATAGACCCTGTTAGAGATAGACCCTGTCAGAGATAGACCCTGTCAGAGACAGACCCTGTTAGAGATAGACCCTGTTGGAGATAGAACCTGTCAGAGATAGACCCTGTCAGAGACAGACCCTGTTAGAGATAGACCCTGTTAGAGATAGACCCTGTCAGAGACAGACCCTGTCAGAGACAGACCCTGTTAGAGATAGACCCTGTCAGAGATAGACCCTGTCAGAGACAGACCCTGTTAGAGATAGACCCTGTCAGAGATAGACCCTGTCAGAGATAGACCCTGTCAGAGACAGACCCTGTTAGAGATAGACCCTGTTAGAGATAGACCCTGTCAGAGATAGACCCTGTCAGAGACAGACCCTGTTAGAGATAGACCCTGTTAGAGATAGACCCTGTTAGAGATAGACCCTGTCAGAGATAGACCCTGTCAGAGATAGACCCTGTCAGAGACAGACCCTGTTAGAGATAGACCCTGTCAGAGACAGACCCTGTCAGAGATAGACCCTGTCAGAGACAGACCCTGTTAGAGATAGACCCTGTTAGAGATAGACCCTGTTAGAGATAGACCCTGTCAGAGACAGACCCTGTCAGAGATAGAACCTGTTAGAGATAGACCCTGTCAGAGATAGACCCTGTCAGAGACAGACCCTGTTAGAGATAGACCCTGTCAGAGATAGACCCTGTCAGAGACAGACCCTGTTAGAGATAGACCCTGTTAGAGATAGACCCTGTCAGAGATAGACCCTGTCAGAGACAGACCCTGTTAGAGATAGACCCTGTCAGAGATAGACCCTGTCAGAGACAGACCCTGTTAGAGATAGACCCTGTTAGAGATAGACCCTGTCAGAGACAGACCCTGTCAGAGATAGACCCTGTCAGAGATAGACCCTGTCAGACAGACCCTGTCAGAGACAGACCCTGTCAGAGATAGACCCTGTCAGAGACAGACCCTGTTAGAGATAGACCCTGTTAGAGATAGACCCTGTCAGAGATAGACCCTGTCAGAGACAGACCCTGTTAGAGATAGACCCTGTTAGAGATAGAACCTGTCAGAGATAGACCCTGTCAGAGACAGACCCTGTTAGAGATAGACCCTGTTAGAGATAGAACCTGTCAGAGATAGACCCTGTCAGAGACAGACCCTGTCAGAGACAGACCCTGTTAGAGATAGACCCTGTCAGAGATAGACCCTGTCAGAGACAGACCCTGTTAGAGATAGACCCTGTCAGAGATAGACCCTGTCAGAGACAGACCCTGTTAGAGATAGAACCTGTTAGAGATAGACCCTGTCAGAGATAGACCCTGTCAGAGACAGACCATGTTAGAGATAGACCCTGTCAGAGATAGACCCTGTCAGAGATAGACCCTGTCAGAGACAGACCATGTTAGAGATAGACCCTGTCAGAGATAGACCCTGTCAGAGACAGACCCTGTCAGAGATAGACCCTGTTAGAGATAGAACCTGTCAGAGACAGACTATGTTAGACATAGACCCTGTCAGAGACAGACCCTGTCAGACAGACCCTGATAGAGACAGACCCTGTTAGAGATAGACCCTGTCAGAGACAGACCCTGTCAGAGACAGACCCTGTCAGAGATAGACCCTGTCAGAGACAGACCCTGTTAGAGATAGACCCTGTCAGAGATAGACCCTGTCAGAGACAGACCCTGTCAGAGACAGACCCTGTTAGAGATAGACCCTGTTAGAGATAGACCCTGTCAGAGATAGACCCTGTCAGAGACAGACCCTGTTAGAGATAGACCCTGTCAGAGACAGACCCTGTCAGAGACAGACCCTGTCAGAGACAGACCCTGTTAGAGACAGACCCTGTCAGAGACAGACCCTGTTAGAGATAGACCCTGTCAGACAGACCCTGTCAGAGACAGACCCTGTTAGAGATAGACCCTGTCAGAGACAGACCCTGTTAGAGATAGACCCTGTTAGAGACAGACCCTGTTAGAGATAGACCCTGTTAGAGATAGAACCTGTCAGAGATAGACCCTGTCAGAGACAGACCCTGTTAGAGATAGACCCTGTTAGAGATAGAACCTGTCAGAGATAGACCCTGTCAGAGACAGACCCTGTTAGAGATAGACCCTGTTAGAGATAGAACCTGTCAGAGATAGACCCTGTCAGAGACAGACCCTGTCAGAGATAGACCCTGTCAGAGATAGACCCTGTCAGAGATAGACCCTGTCAGAGACAGACCCTGTTAGAGATAGACCCTGTCAGAGATAGACCCTGTCAGAGACAGACCCTGTTAGAGATAGACCCTGTTAGAGATAGACCCTGTCAGAGATAGACCCTGTCAGAGACAGACCCTGTTAGAGATAGACCCTGTCAGAGATAGACCCTGTCAGAGACAGACCCTGTTAGAGATAGACCCTGTCAGAGACAGACCCTGTTGAAATAGACCCTGTCAGAGACAGATCCTGTCAGAGATAGACCCTGTCAGAGCAGACCCTGTCAGAGACAGACCCTGTCAGAGATAGACCCTGTTAGAGACAGACCCTGTTAGAGATAGACCCTGTTAGAGATAGAACCCTGTCAGAGATAGACCCTGTCAGAGACAGACCCTGTTAGAGATAGACCCTGTTAGAGATAGAACCTGTCAGAGATAGACCCTGTCAGAGACAGACCCTGTTAGAGATAGACCCTGTTAGAGATAGAACCTGTCAGAGATAGACCCTGTCAGAGACAGACCCTGTCAGAGATAGAACCCTGTTAGAGATAGACCCTGTCAGAGATAGACCCTGTCAGAGACAGACCATGTTAGAGATAGACCCTGTCAGAGATAGACCCTGTCAGAGACAGACCCTGTTAGAGATAGACCCTGTTAGAGATAGACCCTGTCAGAGATAGACCCTGTCAGAGACAGACCCTGTTAGAGATAGACCCTGTCAGAGATAGACCCTGTCAGAGACAGACCCTGTTAGAGATAGACCCTGTCAGAGATAGACCCTGTCAGAGATAGACCCTGTCAGAGACAGACCCTGTCAGAGATAGACCCTGTCAGACAGACCCTGTCAGAGACAGACCCTGTCAGAGATAGACCCTGTTAGAGATAGACCCTGTCAGAGACAGACCCTGTTAGAGATAGAACCCTGTCAGAGACAGACCCTGTCAGAGACAGACCCTGTCAGAGACAGACCCTGTCAGAGATAGACCCTGTCAGAGACAGACCCTGTTAGAGATAGACCCTGTCAGAGATAGACCCTGTTAGAGATAGACCCTGTCAGAGATAGACCCTGTCAGAGACAGACCCTGTCAGAGACAGACCCTGTTAGAGACAGACCCTGTTAGAGATAGACCCTGTCAGAGATAGACCCTGTCAGAGACAGACCCTGTTAGAGATAGACCCTGTCAGAGATAGACCCTGTCAGAGATAGACCCTGTCAGAGACAGACCCTGTCAGACAGACCCTGTCAGAGACAGACCCTGTTAGAGACAGACCCTGTTAGAGACAGACCCTGTTAGAGATAGGTCCTGTTAGAGATAGACCCTGTCAGACACAGACCCTGCCAGACAGACCTTGTTAGAGACAGACCCTGTTAGAGATAGACCCTGTTAGAGATAGAACCTGTCAGAGATAGACCCTGTCAGAGACAGACCCTGTTAGAAATAGACCCTGTTGGAGATAGAACCTGTCAGAGATAGACCCTGTCAGAGACAGACCCTGTTAGAGATAGACCCTGTTAGAGATAGAACCTGTCAGAGATAGACCCTGTCATAGACAGACCCTGTTAGAGATAGAACCTGTTAGAGATAGACCCTGTCAGAGATAGACCCTGTCAGAGACAGACCCTGTTAGAGATAGACCCTGTCAGAGATAGACCCTGTCAGAGACAGACCCTGTTAGAGATAGAACCCTGTTAGAGATAGAACCCTGTCAGAGATAGACCCTGTCAGAGACAGACCCTGTTAGAGATAGACCCTGTCAGAGATAGACCCTGTCAGAGACAGACCCTGTTAGAGATAGACCCTGTCAGAGATAGACCCTGTCAGAGATAGACCCTGTCAGAGACAGACCCTGTCAGAGATAGACCCTGTCAGAGACAGACCCTGTCAGAGACAGACCCTGTTAGAGATAGACCCTGTTAGAGATAGACCCTGTCAGAGACAGACCCTGTTAGAGATAGAACCCTGTCAGAGACAGACCCTGTCAGACAGACCCTGTCAGAGACAGACCCTGTCAGAGATAGACCCTGTCAGAGATAGACCCTGTCAGAGACAGACCCTGTTAGAGATAGAACCTGTCAGAGATAGACCCTGTCAGACAGACCCTGTCAGAGACAGACCCTGTTAGAGATAGACCCTGTTAGAGATAGAGCCTGTTAGAGATAGACCCTGTTAGAGATAGAACCTGTCAGAGACAGACCCTGTTAGAGATAGACCCTGTCAGAGACAGACCCTGTCAGAGACAGACCCTGTCAGAGACAGACCCTGTCACACAGACCCTGTTAGAGACAGACCCTGTTAGAGATAGACCCTGTCAGAGACAGACCCTGTTAGAGATAGACCCTGTTAGAGACAGACCCTGTTAGAGATAGACCCTGTTAGAGATAGAACCTGTCAGAGATAGACCCTGTCAGAGACAGACCCTGTTAGAGATAGACCCTGTTAGAGATAGAACCTGTCAGAGATAGACCCTGTCAGAGACAGACCCTGTTAGAGATAGACCCTGTTAGAGATAGAACCTGTCAGAGATAGACCCTGTCAGAGACAGACCCTGTTAGAGATAGAACCTGTTAGAGATAGACCCTGTCAGAGATAGACCCTGTCAGAGACAGACCCTGTTAGAGATAGACCCTGTCAGAGATAGACCCTGTCAGAGACAGACCCTGTTAGAGATAGAACCTGTTAGAGATAGACCCTGTCAGAGATAGACCCTGTCAGAGACAGACCCTGTTAGAGATAGACCCTGTCAGAGATAGACCCTGTCAGAGACAGACCCTGTTAGAGATAGACCCTGTCAGAGATAGACCCTGTCAGAGATAGACCCTGTCAGAGACAGACCCTGTCAGAGATAGACCCTGTCAGAGACAGACCCTGTCAGAGACAGACCCTGTCAGAGATAGACCCTGTTAGAGACAGACCCTGTTAGAGATAGACCCTGTTAGAGATAGAACCTGTCAGAGATAGACCCTGTCAGAGACAGACCCTGTTAGAGATAGACCCTGTTAGAGATAGAAACTGTCAGAGATAGACCCTGTCAGAGACAGACCCTGTTAGAGATAGACCCTGTTAGAGATAGAACCTGTCAGAGATAGACCCTGTCATAGACAGACCCTGTTAGAGATAGAACCTGTTAGAGATAGACCCTGTCAGAGATAGACCCTGTCAGAGACAGACCATGTTAGAGATAGACCCTGTCAGAGATAGACCCTGTCAGAGACAGACCCTGTTAGAGATAGAACCTGTTAGAGATAGACCCTGTCAGAGATAGACCCTGTCAGAGACAGACCCTGTTAGAGATAGACCCTGTCAGAGATAGACCCTGTCAGAGACAGACCCTGTTAGAGATAGACCCTGTCAGAGATAGACCCTGTCAGAGATAGACCCTGTCAGAGACAGACCCTGTCAGACAGACCCTGTCAGAGACAGACCCTGTTAGAGACAGACCCTGTCAGAGACAGACCCTGTTAGAGATAGACCCTGTCAGAGACAGACCCTGTTAGAGATAGAACCTGTCAGAGACAGACCCTGTCAGAGACAGACCCTGTCAGAGACAGACCCTGTTAGAGATAGACCCTGTCAGAGATAGACCCTGTCAGAGACAGACCCTGTTAGAGATAGAACCTGTCAGAGATAGACCCTGTCAGAGATAGACCCTGTCAGAGATAGACCCTGTCAGAGACAGACCCTGTCAGACAGACCCTGTCAGAGACAGACCCTGTTAGAGATAGACCCTGTCAGAGATAGACCCTGTCAGAGACAGACCCTGTTAGAGATAGACCCTGTCAGAGACAGACCCTGTCAGAGACAGACCCTGTCAGAGACAGACCCTGTTAGAGATAGACCCTGTCAGAGATAGACCCTGTTAGAGATAGACCCTGTCAGAGACAGACCCTGTCAGAGACAGACCCTGTCAGAGATAGACCCTGTCAGAGACAGACCCTGTTAGAGATAGACCCTGTTAGAGACAGACCCTGTTAGAGATAGACCCTGTTAGAGATAGACCCTGTCAGAGACAGACCCTGTCAGAGACAGACCCTGTTAGAGACAGACCCTGTTAGAGATAGACCCTGTCAGAGATAGACCCTGTCAGAGATAGACCCTGTCAGAGACAGACCCTGTCAGAGACAGACCCTGTCAGAGATAGACCCTGTAAGAGATAGACCCTGTTAGAGATAGACCCTGTTAGAGACAGACCCTGTTAGAGATAGACCCTGTTAGAGATAGAACCTGTCAGAGATAGACCCTGTCAGAGACAGACCCTGTTAGAGATAGACCCTGTTAGAGATAGAACCTGTCAGAGATAGACCCTGTCAGAGACAGACCCTGTTAGAGATAGACCCTGTCAGAGATAGACCCTGTCAGAGACAGACCCTGTCAGAGACAGACCCTGTTAGAGATAGACCCTGTTAGAGATAGACCCTGTTAGAGATAGACCCTGTTAGAGATAGAACCCTGTCAGAGACAGACCCTGTTAGAGATAGACCCTGTCAGAGATAGACCCTGTCAGAGACAGACCCTGTCAGACAGACCCTGATAGAGACAGACTCTGTTAGAGATAGACCCTGTCAGAGATAGACCCTGTCAGAGACAGACCCTGTTAGAGATAGACCCTGTCAGAGACAGACCCTGTCAGAGACAGACCCTGTCAGAGATAGACCCTGTTAGAGACAGACCCTGTCAGAGATAGACCCTGTCAGAGACAGACCCTGTCAGACAGACCCTGTCAGAGACAGACCCTGTTAGAGATAGACCCTGTCAGAGACAGACCCTGTTAGAGATAGACCCTGTCAGAGACAGACCCTGTTAGAGATAGACCCTGTCAGAGACAGACCCTGTCAGAGACAGACCCTGTCAGAGACAGACCCTGTTAGAGACAGACCCTGTTAGAGATAGACCCTGTCAGAGACAGACCCTGTCAGAGATAGAACCTGTCAGACAGACCCTGTCAGAGACAGACCCTGTCAGAGATAGACCCTGTCAGAGATAGACCCTGTCAGAGATAGACCCTGTCAGAGACAGACCCTGTTAGAGATAGACCCTGTTAGAGATAGAACCTGTCAGAGATAGACCCTGTCAGAGACAGACCCTGTTAGAGATAGACCCTGTTAGAGATAGAACCTGTCAGAGATAGACCCTGTCAGAGACAGACCCTGTTAGAGATAGACCCTGTTAGAGATAGAACCTGTCAGAGATAGACCCTGTCAGAGACAGACCCTGTTAGAGATAGAACCTGTTAGAGATAGACCCTGTCAGAGATAGACCCTGTCAGAGATAGACCCTGTCAGAGACAGACCCTGTTAGAGATAGACCCTGTTAGAGATAGACCCTGTCAGAGATAGACCCTGTCAGAGACAGACCCTGTTAGAGATAGAACCTGTTAGAGATAGACCCTGTCAGAGATAGACCCTGTCAGAGACAGACCCTGTTAGAGATAGACCCTGTTAGAGATAGACCCTGTCAGAGACAGACCCTGTTAGAGATAGACCCTGTCAGAGATAGACCCTGTCAGAGATAGACCCTGTCAGAGACAGACCCTGTCAGAGATAGACCCTGTTAGAGACAGACCCTGTCAGAGACAGACCCTGTCAGAGATAGACCCTGTTAGAGACAGACCCTGTTAGAGATAGACCCTGTTAGAGATAGAACCCTGTCAGAGATAGACCCTGTCAGAGACAGACCCTGTTAGAGATAGACCCTGTTAGAGATAGAACCTGTCAGAGATAGACCCTGTCAGAGACAGACCCTGTTAGAGATAGACCCTGTTAGAGATAGAACCCTGTCAGAGATAGACCCTGTCAGAGACAGACCCTGTTAGAGATAGAACCCTGTTAGAGATAGACACTGTCAGAGATAGACCCTGTCAGAGACAGACCCTGTTAGAGATAGACCCTGTCAGAGATAGACCCTGTCAGAGACAGACCCTGTTAGAGATAGACCCTGTTAGAGATAGACCCTGTCAGAGATAGACCCTGTCAGAGACAGACCCTGTTAGAGATAGACCCTGTCAGAGATAGACCCTGTCAGAGACAGACCCTGTTAGAGATAGACCCTGTTAGAGATAGACCCTGTCAGAGATAGACCCTGTCAGAGACAGACCCTGTCAGAGATAGACCCTGTCAGAGACAGACCCTGTCAGAGACAGACCCTGTCAGAGATAGACCCTGTCAGAGATAGACCCTGTCAGAGACAGACCCTGTTAGAGATAGACCCTGTCAGAGACAGACCCTGTCAGACAGACCCTGTCAGAGACAGACCCTGTCAGAGATAGACCCTGTCAGAGATAGACCCTGTCAGAGACAGACCCTGTTAGAGATAGACCCTGTCAGAGAAAGACCCTGTTAGAGATAGACCCTGTCAGAGATAGACCCTGTCAGAGACAGACCCTGTCAGAGACAGACCCTGTTAGAGATAGACCCTGTTAGAGATAGAACCTGTCAGAGATAGACCCTGTCAGAGACAGACCCTGTTAGAGATAGACCCTGTCAGAGACAGACCCTGTCAGAGACAGACCCTGTCAGAGATAGACCCTGTTAGAGATAGACCCTGTCAGAGATAGACCCTGTTAGAGACAGACCCTGTCAGAGATAGACCCTGTCAGAGACAGACCCTGTCAGAGATAGACCCTGTCAGAGACAGACCCTGTTAGAGATAGACCCTGTTAGAGACAGACCCTGTTAGAGATAGACCCTGTCAGAGACAGACCCTGTCAGAGACAGACCCTGTCAGAGACAGACCCTGTTAGAGATAGACCCTGTTAGAGATAGACCCTGTTAGAGACAGACCCTGTCAGAGACAGACCCTGTCAGACAGACCCTGTCAGAGACAGACCCTGTTAGAGATAGACCCTGTTAGAGATAGACCCTGTCAGAGATAGACCCTGTCAGAGACAGACCCTGTTAGAGATAGACCCTGTTAGAGATAGACCCTGTCAGAGATAGACCCTGTCAGAGACAGACCCTGTTAGAGATAGACCCTGTTAGAGATAGAACCTGTCAGAGATAGACCCTGTCAGAGACAGACCCTGTTAGAGATAGACCCTGTCAGAGATAGACCCTGTCAGAGACAGACCCTGTCAGAGACAGACCCTGTTAGAGATAGACCCTGTTAGAGATAGACCCTGTTAGAGATAGACCCTGTTAGAGATAGAACCTGTCAGAGACAGACCCTGTTAGAGATAGACCCTGTCAGAGATAGACCCTGTCAGAGACAGACCCTGTCAGAGACAGACCCTGTTAGAGATAGACCCTGTTAGAGATAGACCCTGTCAGAGATAGACCCTGTCAGAGACAGACCCTGTTAGAGATAGACCCTGTCAGAGATAGACCCTGTCAGAGACAGACCCTGTTAGAGACAGACCCTGTTAGAGATAGACCCTGTCAGAGATAGACCCTGTTAGAGATAGACCCTGTCAGAGACAGACCCTGTCAGAGACAGACCCTGTTAGAGATAGACCCTGTCAGAGACCTGTTAGAGATAGACCCTGTCAGAGACAGACCCTGTTAGAGATAGACCCTGTCAGAGATAGACCCTGTCAGAGACAGACCCTGTCAGAGACAGACCCTGTCAGAGACAGACCCTGTTAGAGATAGACCCTGTCAGAGACAGACCCTGTTAGAGATAGAACCTGTCAGACAGACCCTGTCAGGGACAGACCCTGTCAGAGATAGACCCTGTCAGAGATAGACCCTGTCAGAGATAGACCCTGTCAGAGACAGACCCTGTTAGAGATAGACCCTGTTAGAGATAGAACCTGTCAGAGATAGACCCTGTCAGAGACAGACCCTGTTAGAGATAGACCCTGTTAGAGATAGAACCTGTCAGAGATAGACCCTGTCAGAGATAGACCCTGTTAGAGATAGACCCTGTTAGAGATAGAACCTGTCAGAGATAGACCCTGTCAGAGACAGACCCTGTTAGAGATAGACCCTGTTAGAGATAGACCCTGTCAGAGACAGACCCTGTTAGAGATAGACCCTGTTAGAGATAGAACCTGTCAGAGATAGACCCTGTCAGAGACAGACCCTGTTAGAGATAGACCCTGTCAGAGATAGACCCTGTCAGAGATAGACCCTGTCAGAGACAGACCCTGTTAGAGATAGACCCTGTCAGAGACAGACCCTGTTAGAGACAGACCCTGTCAGAGATAGACCCTTTCAGAGACAGACCCTGTTAGAGATAGAACCTGTCAGAGATAGACCCTGTCAGAGATAGACCCTGTCAGAGACAGACCCTGTTAGAGATAGACCCTGTTAGAGATAGAACCTGTCAGAGATAGACCCTGTCAGAGACAGACCCTGTTAGAGATAGACCCTGTTAGAGATAGAACCTGTCAGAGATAGACCCTGTCAGAGATAGACCCTGTTAGAGATAGACCCTGTCAGAGATAGACCCTGTCAGAGACAGACCCTGTTAGAGATAGACCCTGTCAGAGATAGACCCTGTCAGAGACAGACCCTGTTAGAGATAGACCCTGTTAGAGATAGACCCTGTCAGAGATAGACCCTGTCAGAGACAGACCCTGTTAGAGATAGACCCTGTCAGAGATAGACCCTGTCAGAGATAGACCCTGTCAGAGACAGACCCTGTTAGAGATAGACCCTGTCAGAGACAGACCCTGTCAGAGATAGACCCTGTCAGAGACAGACCCTGTCAGAGACAGACCCTGTCAGAGACAGACCCTGTTAGAGATAGACCCTGTCAGAGACAGACCCTGTTAGAGATAGACCCTGTTAGAGACAGACCCTGTCAGAGATAGACCCTGTCAGAGACAGACCCTGTTAGAGATAGACCCTGTTAGAGATAGAACCCTGTCAGAGATAGACCCTGTCAGAGACAGACCCTGTTAGAGATAGACCCTGTTAGAGATAGAACCCTGTCAGAGATAGACCCTGTCAGAGACAGACCCTGTTAGAGATAGACCCTGTTAGAGATAGACCCTGTCAGAGACAGACCCTGTTAGAGATAGACCCTGTTAGAGATAGAACCCTGTCAGAGATAGACCCTGTCAGAGACAGACCCTGTTAGAGATAGACCCTGTCAGAGATAGACCCTGTCAGAAAAGACCCTGTCAGAGATAGACCCTGTCAGAGATAGACCCTGTCAGAGCAGACCCTGTCAGAGACAGACCCTGTCAGAGATAGACCCTGTCAGAGACAGACCCTGTTAGAGATAGACCCTGTTAGAGATAGACCCTGTCAGAGATAGACCCTGTCAGAGACAGACCCTGTTAGAGATAGACCCTGTTAGAGATAGAACCTGTCAGAGATAGACCCTGTCAGAGACAGACCCTGTTAGAGATAGACCCTGTCAGAGATAGACCCTGTCAGAGACAGACCCTGTCAGAGACAGACCCTGTCAGAGATAGACCCTGTCAGACAGACCCTGTCAGAGACAGACCCTGTTAGAGATAGACCCTGTTAGAGACAGACCCTGTTAGAGATAGACCCTGTTAGAGATAGAACCTGTCAGAGATAGACCCTGTCAGAGACAGACCCTGTTAGAGATAGACCCTGTTAGAGATAGACCCTGTCAGAGATAGACCCTGTCAGAGACAGACCCTGTTAGAGATAGACCCTGTTAGAGATAGAACCTGTCAGAGATAGACCCTGTCAGAGACAGACCCTGTCAGAGATAGACCCTGTTAGAGATAGACCCTGTCAGAGATAGACCCTGTCAGAGACAGACCCTGTTAGAGATAGACCCTGTCAGAGATAGACCCTGTCAGAGACAGACCCTGTTAGAGATAGACCCTGTCAGAGATAGACCCTGTCAGAGATAGACCCTGTCAGAGACAGACCCTGTTAGAGATAGACCCTGTCAGAGATAGACCCTGTCAGAGATAGACCCTGTCAGAGACAGACCCTGTCAGAGATAGACCCTGTCAGAGACAGACCCTGTCAGAGATAGACCCTGTCAGAGACAGACCCTGTCAGAGACAGACCCTGTCAAAGATAGACCCTCTCAGAGACAGACCCTGTCAGAGACAGACCCTGTTAGAGATAGACCCTGTCAGAGACAGACCCTGTCAGAGATAGACCCTGTCAGAGACAGACCCTGTCAGAGATAGACCCTGTCAGAGATAGACCCTGTCAGAGACAGACCCTGTTAGAGATAGAACCTGTCAGAGATAGACCCTGTCAGAGACAGACCCTGTCAGAGACAGACCCTGTTAGAGATAGACCCTGTTAGAGATAGACCCTGTCAGAGATAGACCCTGTCAGAGATAGACCCTGTCAGAGACAGACCCTGTTAGAGATAGACCCTGTCAGAGATAGACCCTGTCAGAGACAGACCCTGTCAGACAGACCCTGTTAGAGACAGACCCTGTTAGAGATAGACCCTGTTAGAGATAGACCCTGTCAGAGACAGACCCTGTTAGAGATAGACCCTGTCAGAGACAGACCCTGTCAGAGACAGACCCTGTCAGAGACAGACCCTGTTAGAGATAGACCCTGTCAGAGACATACCCTGTTAGAGACAGACCCTGTCAGAGATAGACCCTTTCAGAGACAGACCCTGTTAGAGATAGAACCTGTCAGAGACAGACCATGTTAGAGATAGACCCTGTCAGAGACAGACCCTGTTAGAGATAGACCCTGTCAGAGATAGACCCTGTCAGAGACAGACCCTGTCAGAGACAGACCCTGTCAGAGACAGACCCTGTTAGAGATAGACCCTGTCAGAGAAAGACCCTGTTAGAGACAGACCTGTCAGAACAGACCATGTTAGAGATAGACCCTGTCAGAGATAGACCCTGTCAGAGACAGACCCTGTCAGAGACAGACCCTGTTAGAGATAGACCCTGTTAGAGATAGACCCTGTCAGAGATAGACCCTGTCAGAGACAGACCCTGTTAGAGATAGACCCTGTCAGAGATAGACCCTGTCAGAGACAGACCCTGTTAGAGATAGACCCTGTTAGAGATAGACCCTGTCAGAGATAGACCCTGTCAGAGACAGACCCTGTTAGAGATAGACCCTGTCAGAGATAGACCCTGTCAGAGATAGACCCTGTCAGAGACAGACCCTGTTAGAGATAGACCCTGTCAGACAGACCCTGTCAGAGACAGACCCTGTCAGAGACAGACCCTGTCAGAGACAGACCCTGTCAGAGATAGACCCTGTCAGAGATAGACCCTGTCAGAGACAGACCCTGTTAGAGATAGACCCTGTCAGAGATAGACCCTGTCAGACAGACCCTGTCAGAGACAGACCCTGTTAGAGATAGACCCTGTCAGAGACAGACCCTGTCAGAGATAGACCCTGTCAGAGACAGACCCTGTCAGAGATAGACCCTGTTAGAGATAGACCCTGTCAGAGACAGACCCTGTCAGAGATAGACCCTGTCAGAGACAGACCCTGTTAGAGATAGAACCTGTCAGAGACAGACCCTGTCAGACAGACCCTGTCAGAGACAGACCCTGTTAGAGATAGACCCTGTTAGAGATAGACCCTGTTAGAGACAGACCCTGTCAGACAGACCCTGTCAGAGACAGACCCTGTTAGAGATAGACCCTGTTAGAGATAGACCCTGTCAGAGACAGACCCTGTCACACAGACCCTGATAGAGACAGACCCTGTTAGAGATAGACCCTGTTAGAGATAGACCCTGTCAGAGACAGACCCTGTTAGAGATAGACCCTGTCAGAGATAGACCCTGTTAGAGATAGACCCTGTCAGAGACAGACCCTGTTAGAGATAGACCCTGTTAGAGATAGACCCTGTCAGAGATAGACCCTGTCAGAGACAGACCCTGTTAGAGATAGACCCTGTTAGAGATAGAACCTGTCAGAGATAGACCCTGTCAGAGACAGACCCTGTTAGAGATAGACCCTGTTAGAGATAGACCCTGTCAGAGATAGACCCTGTCAGAGACAGACCCTGTTAGAGATAGACCCTGTCAGAGATAGACCCTGTCAGAGACAGACCCTGTCAGAGACAGACCCTGTTAGAGATAGACCCTGTCAGAGACAGACCCTGTTAGAGATAGACCCTGTCAGAGACAGACCCTGTTAGAGATAGAACCTGTCAGACAGACCCTGTCAGGGACAGACCCTGTCAGAGATAGACCCTGTCAGAGACAGACCCTGTCAGAGATAGACCCTGTCAGAGATAGACCCTGTCAGAGATAGACCCTGTCAGAGACAGACCCTGTCAGAGATAGACCCTGTCAGAGACAGACCCTGTTAGAGATAGACCCTGTCAGAGACAGACCCTGTCAGAGACAGACCCTGTCAGAGACAGACCCTGTCAGAGATAGACCCTGTTAGAGATAGAACCTGTCAGAGACAGACCCTGTTAGAGATAGACCCTGTCAGAGATAGACCCTGTCAGAGACAGACCCTGTCAGATAGACCCTGTTAGAGACAGACCCTGTTAGAGATAGACCCTGTTAGAGATAGACCCTGTCAGAGATAGACCCTGTTAGAGATAGACCCTGTTAGAGACAGACCCTGTTAGAGATAGACCCTGTTAGAGATAGAACCTGTCAGAGATAGACCCTGTCAGAGACAGACCCTGTTAGAGATAGACCCTGTTAGAGATAGAACCTGTCAGAGATAGACCCTGTCAGAGACAGACCCTGTTAGAGATAGACCCTGTTAGAGATAGAACCTGTCAGAGATAGACCCTGTCAGAGACAGACCCTGTTAGAGATAGAACCTGTTAGAGATAGACCCTGTCAGAGATAGACCCTGTCAGAGACAGACCATGTTAGAGATAGACCCTGTCAGAGATAGACCCTGTCAGAGACAGACCCTGTCAGAGACAGACCCTGTTAGAGATAGACCCTGTCAGAGACAGACCCTGTTAGAGATAGACCCTGTCAGAGACAGACCCTGTCAGAGACAGACCCTGTCAGAGATAGACCCTGTCAGAGACAGACCCTGTCAGAGACAGACCCTGTCAGAGATAGACCCTGTCAGAGACAGACCCTGTTAGAGATAGAACCTGTCAGAGACAGACCCTGTCAGACAGACCCTGTCAGAGACAGACCCTGTTAGAGATAGACCCTGTTAGAGATAGACCCTGTCAGAGACAGACCCTGTCAGAGATAGACCCTGTCAGAGATAGACCCTGTCAGAGACAGACCCTGTCAGAGATAGACCCTGTCAGAGACAGACCCTGTCAGAGACAGACCCTGTTAGAGATAGACCCTGTTAGAGATAGAACCTGTCAGAGATAGACCCTGTCAGAGACAGACCCTGTTAGAGATAGACCCTGTTAGAGATAGACCCTGTCAGAGATAGACCCTGTCAGAGACAGACCCTGTTAGAGATAGACCCTGTTAGAGATAGACCCTGTCAGAGATAGACCCTGTCAGAGACAGACCCTGTTAGAGATAGACCCTGTTAGAGATAGACCCTGTCAGAGATAGACCCTGTCAGAGACAGACCCTGTTAGAGATAGACCCTGTCAGAGATAGACCCTGTCAGAGACAGACCCTGTTAGAGATAGACCCTGTCAGAGATAGACCCTGTCAGAGACAGACCCTGTTAGAGACAGACCCTGTCAGAGATAGACCCTGTCAGAGACAGACCCTGTCAGAGACAGACCCTGTCAGAGATAGACCCTGTCAGAGATAGACCCTGTCAGAGACAGACCCTGTTAGAGATAGACCCTGTCAGAGACAGACCCTGTCAGACAGACCCTGTCAGAGACAGACCCTGTTAGAGATAGACCCTGTCAGAGATAGACCCTGTCAGAGACAGACCATGTTAGAGATAGACCCTGTCAGAGATAGACCCTGTCAGAGACAGACCCTGTCAGAGATAGACCCTGTTAGAGATAGAACCTGTCAGAGACAGACCATGTTAGAGATAGACCCTGTCAGAGATAGAACCTGTCAGAGACAGACCCTGTTAGAGATAGACCCTGTCAGAGATAGACCCTGTCAGAGACAGACCCTGTCAGAGACAGACCCTGTTAGAGACAGACCCTGTTAGAGATAGACCCTGTTAGAGATAGACCCTGTCAGAGACAGACCCTGTTAGAGATAGACCCTGTTAGAGATAGACCCTGTCAGAGATAGACCCTGTCAGAGATAGACCCTGTTAGAGACAGAACCTGTCAGAGACAGACCCTGTCAGAGACAGACCCTGTTAGAGATAGAACCTGTCAGACAGACCCTGTCAGAGACAGACCCTGTCAGAGATAGACCCTGTCAGAGACAGACCCTGTCAGAGATAGACCCTGTCAGAGACAGACCCTGTTAGAGATAGAACCTGTCAGAGACAGACCCTGTCAGAGACAGACCCTGTCAGAGACAGACCCTGTTAGAGATAGACCCTGTTAGAGATAGACCCTGTCAGAGACAGACCCTGTCAGACAGACCCTGTCAGAGACAGACCCTGTTAGAGATAGACCCTGTTAGAGATAGACCCTGTCAGAGACAGACCCTGTCAGAGACAGACCCTGTTAGAGACAGACCCTGTTAGAGATAGACCCTGTTAGAGATAGACCCTGTCAGAGACAGACCCTGTTAGAGATAGACCCTGTTAGAGACAGACCCTGTTAGAGATAGACCCTGTCAGAGACAGACCCTGTTAGAGATAGACCCTGTTAGAGATAGAACCCTGTCAGAGATAGACCCTGTCAGAGACAGACCCTGTTAGAGATAGACCCTGTTAGAGATAGACCCTGTCAGAGATAGACCCTGTCAGAGACAGACCCTGTTAGAGATAGACCCTGTTAGAGATAGAACCTGTCAGAGATAGACCCTGTCAGAGACAGACCCTGTTAGAGATAGAACCTGTTAGAGATAGACCCTGTCAGAGATAGACCCTGTCAGAGACAGACCCTGTTAGAGATAGACCCTGTCAGAGATAGACCCTGTCAGAGACAGACCCTGTCAGAGACAGACCCTGTCAGAGACAGACCCTGTCAGAGACAGACCCTGTTAGAGATAGACCCTGTCAGAGACAGACCCTGTTAGAGACAGACCCTGTTAGAGATAGAACCTGTCAGAGACAGACCCTGTCAGACAGACCCTGTCAGAGACAGACCCTGTTAGAGATAGACCCTGTTAGAGATAGACCCTGTTAGAGATAGAACCTGTCAGAGACAGACCCTGTCAGAGATAGACCCTGTCAGAGACAGACCATGTCAGAGATAGACCCTGTCAGAGACAGACCCTGTTAGAGATAGAACCTGTCAGAGACAGACCCTGTCAGACAGACCCTGTCAGAGGAAGACCCTGTTAGAAATAGACCCTGTTAGAGATAGACCCTGTTAGAGACAGCACTTGTCAGACAGACCCTTCAGAGACAGACCCTGTTAGAGATAGACCCTGTCAGAGATAGACCCTGTCAGAGACAGACCCTGTCACACAGACCCTGATAGAGACAGACCCTGTTAGAGATAGACCCTGTTAGAGATAGACACTGTCAAAGACAGACCCTGTTAGAGATAGAACCTGTCAGAGATAGACCCTGTCAGAGATAGACCCTGTTAGAGACAGACCCTGTTAGAGATAGACCCTGTTAGAGATAGAACCTGTCAGAGATAGACCCTGTCAGAGACAGACCCTGTTAGAGATAGACCCTGTTAGAGATAGAACCTGTCAGAGATAGACCCTGTCAGAGACAGACCCTGTTAGAGATAGACCCTGTTAGAGATAGAACCTGTCAGAGATAGACCCTGTCAGAGACAGACCCTGTTAGAGATAGAACCTGTTAGAGATAGACCCTGTCAGAGATAGACCCTGTCAGAGACAGACCCTGTTAGAGATAGACCCTGTCAGAGATAGACCCTGTCAGAGACAGACCCTGTTAGAGACAGACCCTGTTAGAGACAGACCCTGTCAGAGACAGACCCTGTCAGAGATAGACCCTGTCAGAGACAGACCCTGTTAGAGATAGACCCTGTTAGAGATAGACCCTGTCAGAGACAGACCCTGTCAGACAGACCCTGTCAGAGACAGACCCTGTTAGAGATAGACCCTGTTAGAGATAGACCCTGTTAGAGATAGACCCTGTCAGAGACAGACCCTGTCAGAGATAGACCCTGTCAGAGACAGACCCTGTTAGAGATAGACCCTGTCAGAGAGCAGACCCTGTTAGAGATAGAACCCTGTCAGAGACAGACCCTGTCAGAGACAGACCCTGTCAGAGACAGACCCTGTTAGAGATAGACCCTGTTAGAGATAGACCCTGTCAGAGACAGACCCTGTCAGAGACAGACCCTGTCAGAGACAGACCCTGTTAGAGATAGACCCTGTCAGAGATAGACCCTTTCAGAGACGACCCTGTTAGAGATAGACCTGTTAGAGATAGACCCTGTCAGAGACAGACCCTGTCAGAGACAGACCCTGTTAGAGATAGACCCTGTCAGAGATAGACCCTGTCAGAGACAGACCCTGTTAGAGAAAGATCCCGTTAGAGATAGAACCTGTCAGAGATAGACCCTGTCAGAGACAGACCCTGTTAGAGATAGACCCTGTTAGAGATAGACCCTGTTAGAGATAGACCCTGTCAGAGACAGACCCTGTTAGAGATAGACCCTGTTAGAGATAGAACCTGTCAGAGATAGACCCTGTCAGAGACAGACCCTGTTAGAGATAGACCCTGTTAGAGATAGAACCTGTCAGAGATAGACCCTGTCAGAGACATACCCTGTTAGAGACAGAACCTGTCAGACAGACCCTGTCAGAGACAGACCCTGTCAGAGATAGACCCTGTCAGAGACAGACCCTGTCAGAGATAGACCCTGTCAGAGACAGACCCTGTCAGAGATAGACCCTGTCAGAGACAGACCCTGTCAGAGACAGACCCTGTCAGAGACAGACCCTGTTAGAGATAGACCCTGTCAGAGACAGACCCTGTCAGACAGACCCTGTCAGAGACAGACCCTGTTAGAGATAGACCCTGTTAGAGATAGACCCTGTTAGAGATAGAACCTGTCAGAGACAGACCCTGTCAGAGACAGACCCTGTCAGAGATAGACCCTGTCAGAGACAGACCCTGTCAGAGATAGACCCTGTCAGAGATAGACCCTGTCAGAGACAGACCCTGTTAGAGATAGAACCTGTCAGAGATAGACCCTGTCAGAGACAGACCCTGTCAGAGACAGACCCTGTTAGAGATAGACCCTGTCAGAGATAGACCCTGTCAGAGACAGACCCTGTCAGAGACAGACCCTGTTAGAGATAAAACCTGTTGGAGACAGACCATGTTAGAGATAGACCCTGTCAGAGATAGACCCTGTCAGAGACAGACCCTGTTAGAGAAAGATCCTGTTAGAGATAGAACCTGTCAGAGATAGACCCTGTCAGAGACAGACCCTGTTAGAGATAGACCCTGTTAGAGATAGACCCTATTAGAGATAGAACCTGTCAGAGACAGACCCTGTTAGAGATAGACCCTGTTAGAGATAGAAACTGTCAGAGATAGACCCTGTCAGAGACAGACCCTGTTAGAGATAGACCCTGTTAGAGATAGAACCTGTCAGAGATAGACCCTGTCAGAGACAGACCCTGTCAGAGACAGACCCTGTTAGAGATAGACCCTGTTAGAGATAGACCCTGTCAGAGACAGACCCTGTTAGAGATAGACCTAGACCCTGTCAGAGATAGAACCTGTCAGAGACAGACCCTGTCATAGACAGACCCTGTTAGAGATAGAACCTGTCAGACAGACCCTGTCAGAGACAGACCCTGTTAGAGATATAATGTCAGACAGACCCTGTCAGAGACAGACCCTGTCAGAGATAGACCCTGTCAGAGATAGACCCTGTCAGAGACAGACCCTGTTAGAGATAGAACCTGTCAGAGACAGACCCTGTTAGAGATAGACCCTGTCAGAGATAGACCCTGTTAGAGATAGACCCTGTCAGAGACAGACCCTGTCATAGACAGACCCTGTTAGAGATAGACCCTGTCAGAGACCCTGTTAGAGACAGACCCTGTCAGACAGACCCTGTCATAGACAGACCCTGTTAGACATAGAACCTGTCAGACAGACACTGTCAGAGACAGACCCTGTTAGAGATAGACCCTGTCAGAGATAGACCCTGTCAGACAGACCCTGTCAGAGAAAGACCCTGTTAGAGATAGACCCTGTTAGAGATAGACCCTGTTAGAGATAGAACCTGTCAGAAACAGACCATGTTAGAGATAGACCCTATTAGAGATAGAACCTGTCAGAGATAGACCCTGTCAGAGACAGACCCTGTTAGAGATAGACCCTGTAAGAGACATACCCTGTTAGAGACAGACCCTGTTAGAGACAGACCCTGTCAGAGATAGACCCTTTCAGAGACAGACCCTGTTAGAGATAGAACCTGTCAGAGACAGACCCTGTTAGAGATAGACCCTGTTAGAGATAGACCCTGTCAGAGACAGACCCTGTCAGACAGACCCTGTCAGAGACAGACCCTGTTAGAGATAGACCCTGTTAGAGATAGACCCTGTCAGAGACAGACCCTGTCAGAGACAGACCCTGTCAGAGACAGACCCTGTTAGAGATAGAACCTGTCAGAGATAGACCCTGTCAGAGATAGACCCTGTCAGAGACAGACCCTGTTAGAGATAGAACCTGTCAGACAGACCCTGTCAGAGACAGACCCTGTCAGAGACAGACCCTGTCAGAGACAGACCCTGTTAGAGATAGACCCTGTCAGACAGACCCTGTCAGAGACAGACCCTGTCAGAGATAGACCCTGTCAGAGATAGACCCTGTCAGAGACAGACCCTGTCAGAGACAGACCCTGTTAGAGATAAAACCTGTTGGAGACAGACCATGTTAGAGATAGACCCTGTCAGAGATAGACCCTGTCAGAGACAGACCCTGTTAGAGAAAGATCCTGTTAGAGATAGAACCTGTCAGAGATAGACCCTGTCAGAGACAGACCCTGTCAGAGATAGACCCTGTTAGAGATAGACCCTATTAGAGATAGAACCTGTCAGAGACAGACCCTGTTAGAGATAGACCCTGTTAGAGATAGAACCTGTCAGAGATAGACCCTGTCAGAGACAGACCCTGTTAGAGATAGACCCTGTTAGAGATAGACCCTGTCAGAGACAGACCCTGTCAGAGACAGACCCTGTCAGAGATAGACCCTGTCAGAGACAGACCCTGTCAGAGATAGACCCTGTTAGAGATAGACCCTGTCAGAGACAGACCCTGTTAGAGATAGAACCTGTCAGAGACAGACCCTGTCAGAGCAGACCCTGTCAGAGACAGACCCTGTTAGAGATAGACCCTGTCAGAGATAGACCCTGTCAGAGACAGACCCTGTCAGAGACAGACCCTGTTAGAGATAGAACCTGTCAGAGACAGACCCTGTTAGAGATAGACCCTGTCAGAGATAGACCCTGTCAGAGACAGACCCTGTTAGAGATAGACCCTGTTAGAGATAGAACCTGTCAGAGATAGACCCTGTCAGAGACAGACCCTGTTAGAGATAGACCCTGTCAGAGATAGACCCTGTCAGAGACAGACCCTGTTAGAGAAAGATCCTGTTAGAGATAGAACCTGTCAGAGATAGACCCTGTCAGAGACAGACCCTGTTAGAGATAGACCCTGTTAGAGATAGACCCTATTAGAGATAGAACCTGTCAGAGACAGACCCTGTTAGAGATAGACCCTGTTAGAGATAGACCCTGTCAGAGATAGACCCTGTCAGAGACAGACCCTGTTAGAGATAGACCCTGTTAGAGATAGAACCTGTCAGAGATAGACCCTGTCAGAGACATACCCTGTTAGAGACAGACCCTGTCAGAGATAGACCCTTTCAGAGACAGACCCTGTTAGAGATAGAACCTGTCAGAGACAGACCATGTTAGAGATAGACCTTGTCAGAGATAGACCCTGTCAGAGATAGACCCTGTCAGAGACAGACCCTGTCAGAGACAGACCCTGTCAGAGACAGACCCTGTTAGAGATAGACCCTGTCAGAGACAGACCCTGTCAGAGATAGACCCTGTCAGAGACAGACCCTGTTAGAGATAGACCCTGTTAGAGATAGACCCTATTAGAGATAGAACCTGTCAGAGATAGACCCTGTCAGAGACAGACCCTGTTAGAGATAGACCCTGTCAGAGACATACCCTGTTAGAGACAGACCCTGTCAGAGATAGACCCTTTCAGAGACAGACCCTGTTAGAGATAGAACCTGTCAGAGACAGACCATGTTAGAGATAGACCCTGTCAGAGACAGACCCTGTTAGAGATAGACCCTGTTAGAGATAGACCCTGTCAGAGATAGACCCTGTCAGAGACAGACCCTGTTAGAGATAGAACCTGTCAGAGACAGACCATGTTAGAGATAGACCTTGTCAGAGATAGACCCTGTCAGAGACAGACCCTGTTAGAGATAGACCCTGTTAGAGATAGAACCTGTCAGAGATAGACCCTGTCAGAGACAGACCCTGTTAGAGACAGACCCTGTTAGAGATAGACCCTGTCAGAGATAGACCCTGTCAGAGACAGACCCTGTCAGAGACAGACCCTGTTAGAGATAGAACCTGTCAGAGACAGACCCTGTTAGAGATAGACCCTGTCAGAGATAGACCCTGTCAGAGACAGACCCTGTTAGAGAAAGACCCTGTTAGAGATAGAACCTGTCAGAGATAGACCCTGTCAGAGACAGACCCTGTTAGAGATAGACCCTGTCAGAGATAGACCCTGTCAGAGATAGACCCTGTCAGAGACAGACCCTGTCAGAGATAGACCCTGTCAGAGATAGACCCTGTCAGAGACAGACCCTGTCAGAGACAGACCCTGTCAGAGACAGACCCTGTTAGAGATAGAACCTGTCAGAGACAGACCCTGTCAGAGACAGACCCTGTCAGAGACAGACCCTGTTAGAGATAGACCCTGTTAGAGATAGACCCTGTTAGAGATAGACCCTGTCAGAGACAGACCCTGTCAGAGACAGACCCTGTCAGAGATAGACCCTGTCAGAGACAGACCCTGTCAGAGATAGACCCTGTCAGAGACAGACCCTGTTAGAGACAGACCCTGTTAGAGATAGAACCTGTCAGAGACAGACCCTGTCAGACAGACCCTGTCAGAGACAGACCCTGTTAGAGATAGACCCTGTCAGAGATAGACCCTGTCAGAGACAGACCCTGTCAGAGACAGACCCTGTTAGAGATAGAACCTGTCAGAGACAGACCATGTTAGAGATAGACCCTGTCAGAGATAGACCCTGTCAGAGACAGACCCTGTTAGAGAAAGACCCTGTTAGAGATAGAACCTGTCAGAGATAGACCCTGTCAGAGACAGACCCTGTCAGAGATAGACCCTGTCAGAGATAGACCCTGTCAGAGACAGACCCTGTTAGAGATAGACCCTGTTAGAGATAGAACCTGTCAGAGATAGACCCTGTCAGAGACAGACCCTGTTAGAGATAGACCCTGTTAGAGATAGACCCTGTCAGAGATAGACCCTGTCAGAGACAGACCCTGTTAGAGATAGACCCTGTTAGAGATAGAACCTGTCAGAGATAGACCCTGTCATAGACAGACCCTGTTAGAGATAGAACCTGTTAGAGATAGACCCTGTCAGAGATAGACCCTGTCAGAGACAGACCCTGTTAGAGATAGACCCTGTCAGAGATAGAACCTGTCAGAGACAGACCCTGTCAGAGACAGACCCTGTTAGAGATAGACCCTGTCAGAGATAGACCCTGTCAGAGACAGACCCTGTCAGAGACAGACCCTGTTAGAGATAGACCCTGTCAGAGATAGACCCTGTCAGAGACAGACCCTGTCAGAGACAGACCCTGTTAGAGATAGAACCTGTCAGAGACAGACCCTGTTAGAGATAGACCCTGTCAGAGATAGACCCTGTCAGAGACAGACCCTGTTAGAGAAAGATCCTGTTAGAGATAGAACCTGTCAGAGACAGACCCTGTTAGAGATAGACCCTGTTAGAGATAGACCCTGTCAGAGATAGACCCTGTCAGAGACAGACCCTGTCAGAGAAAGATCCCGTTAGAGATAGAACCTGTCAGAGATAGACCCTGTCAGAGACAGACCCTGTTAGAGATAGACCCTGTTAGAGACAGACCCTGTTAGAGATAGAACCTGTCAGAGACAGACCCTGTTAGAGATAGACCCTGTTAGAGATAGACCCTGTCAGAGACAGACCCATTCAGAGACAGACCCTGTTATAGATAGACCCTGTTAGAGATAGAACCTGTCAGAGACAGACCCTGTCAGAGACAGACCCTGTTAGGGACAGACCCTGTCAGACAGACCCTGTCAGAGACAGACCCTGTCAGAGATAGACCCTGTCAGAGACAGACCCTGTCAGAGATAGACCCTGTTAGAGATAGACCCTGTCAGAGACAGACCGTGTCAGACAGACCCTGTCAGAGACAGACCCTGTTAGAGATAGACCCTGTTAGAGATAGACCCTGTTAGAGATAGAACCTGTCAGAGACAGACCCTGTCAGAGACAGACCCTGTCAGAGATAGACCCTGTCAGAGATAGACCCTGTCAGAGATAGACCCTGTCAGAGATAGACCCTGTCAGAGACAGACCCTGTTAGAGATAGAACCTGTCAGAGACAGACCCTGTCAGACAGACCCTGTCAGAGACAGACCCTGTTAGAGATAGACCCTGTCAGAGATAGACCCTGTCAGAGACAGACCCTGTCAGAGACAGACCCTGTTAGAGATAGAACCTGTCAGAGACAGACCCTGTTAGAGATAGACCCTGTCAGAGATAGACCCTGTCAGAGACAGACCCTGTTAGAGAAAGATCCCGTTAGAGATAGAACCTGTCAGAGATAGACCCTGTCAGAGACAGACCCTGTTAGAGATAGACCCTGTTAGAGATAGACCCTATCAGAGATAGAACCTGTCAGAGACAGACCCTGTTAGAGATAGACCCTGTTAGAGATAGAAACTGTCAGAGATAGACCCTGTCAGAGACAGACCCTGTTAGAGATAGACCCTGTTAGAGATAGAACCTGTCAGAGACAGACCCTGTCAGAGACAGACCCTGTCAGAGATAGACCCTGTCAGAGACAGACCCTGTCAGAGATAGACCCTGTCAGAGATAGACCCTGTCAGAGACAGACCCTGTTAGAGATAGAACCTGTCAGAGACAGACCCTGTCAGAGATAGACCCTGTCAGAGACAGACCCTGTTAGAGATAGACCCTGTCAGAGATAGACCCTGTCAGAGACAGACCCTGTCAGAGACAGACCCTGTTAGAGATAGAACCTGTCAGAGACAGACCATGTTAGAGATAGACCCTGTCAGAGATAGACCCTGTCAGAGACAGACCCTGTTAGAGATAGATCCTGTTAGAGATAGAACCTGTCAGAGATAGACCCTGTCAGAGACAGACCCTGTTAGAGATAGACCCTGTCAGAGATAGACCCTGTCAGAGACAGACCCTGTTAGAGACAGACCCTGTTAGAGATAGAACCTGTCAGAGATAGACCCTGTCAGAGACAGACCCTGTTAGAGATAGACCCTGTTAGAGATAGACCCTATTAGAGATAGAACCTGTCAGAGACAGACCCTGTTAGAGATAGACGCTGTTAGAGATAGAAACTGTCAGAGATAGACCCTGTCAGAGACAGACCCTGTCAGAGACAGACCATGTTAGAGATAGACCCTGTCAGAGATAGACCCTGTCAGAGACAGACCCTGTTAGAGACAGAACCTGTCAGACAGACCCTGTCAGAGACAGACCCTGTCAGAGATAGAACCTTTCAGACAGACCCTGTCAGAGAGAGACCTTGTCAGAGATAGACCCTGTCAGAGACAGACCCTGTCAGAGACAGACCCTGTCAGAGACAGACCCTGTCAGAGACAGACCCTGTTAGAGACAGAACCTGTCAGAGACAGACCTTGTCAGAGATAGACCCTGTCAGAGACAGACCCTGTCAGAGATATACCATGTTAGAGATAGACCCTATTAGAGATAGAACCTGTCAGAGACAGACCCTGTCAGAGACAGACCCTGTCAGAGATAGACCCTGTCAGAGACAGACCCTGTCAGAGATAGACCCTGTCAGAGATAGACCCTTTCAGAGACAGACCCTGTTAGAGATAGAACCTGTCAGAGACAGACCATGTCAGACAGACCCTGTCAGAGACAGACCCTGTTAGAGATAGACCCTGTCAGAGATAGACCCTGTCAGAGACAGACCCTGTCAGAGACAGACCCTGTTAGAGATAAAACCTGTCAGAGACAGACCCTGTTAGAGATAGACCCTGTCAGAGATAGACCCTGTCAGAGACAGACCCTGTTAGAGATAGACCCCGTTAGAGATAGAACCTGTCAGAGATAGACCCTGTCAGAGACAGACCCTGTTAGAGATAGACCCTGTTAGAGATAGACCCTATCAGAGATAGAACCTGTCAGAGACAGACCCTGTTAGAGATAGACCCTGTTAGAGATAGAAACTGTCAGAGATAGACCCTGTCAGAGACAGACCCTGTTAGAGATAGACCCTGTTAGAGATAGAACCTGTCAGAGATAGACCCTGTCAGAGACAGACCCTGTCAGAGACAGACCTTGTTAGAGATATACCCTGTTAGAGATAGATCCTGTCAGAGACAGACCCTGTTATAGATAGACAAGGTCAGAGACCCTGTTAGAGACAGAACCTGTCAGACAGACCCTGTCATAGACAGACCCTGTTAGACATAGAATCTGTCAGACAGACCCTGTCAGAGACAGACCCTGTTAGAGATAGAACCTGTCAGAGACAGACCCTGTTAGAGATAGACCCTGTTAGAGATAGACCCTGTCAGAGACAGACCCTGTCAGAGACAGACCCTGTCACACAGACCCTGATAGAGACAGACCCTGTTAGAGATAGACCCTGTTAGAGATAGACCCTGTCAGAGACAGACCCTGTCAGAGATAGACCCTGTCAGAGACAGACCCTGTCAGAGATAGACCCTGTCAGAGACAGACCCTGTTAGAGACAGACCCTGTTAGAGATAGAACCTGTCAGAGACAGACCCTGTCAGACAGACCCTGTCAGAGACAGACCCTGTTAGAGATAGACCCTGTTAGAGATAGACCCTGTCAGAGACAGACCCTGTCAGACAGACCCTGTCAGAGACAGACCCTGTTAGAGATAGACCCTGTTAGAGACAGACCCTGTTAGAGATAGACCCTGTCAGAGACAGACCCTGTTAGAGATAGAACCTGTCAGAGAGACCATGTTAGAGACAGACCCTGTCAGAGATAAAACCTGTCAGAGACAGACCCTGTTAGAGATAGACCCTGTCAGAGATAGACCCTGTCAGAGACAGACCCTGTTAGAGATAGACCCTGTTAGAGATAGAACCTGTCAGAGATAGACCCTGTCAGAGACAGACCCTGTTAGAGATAGACCCTGTTAGAGATAGACCCTATCAGAGATAGAACCTGTCAGAGACAGACCCTGTTAGAGATAGACCCTGTTAGAGATAGAAACTGTCAGAGATAGACCCTGTCAGAGACAGACCCTGTTAGAGATAGACCCTGTTAGAGATAGAACCTGTCAGAGACAGACCCTGTCAGAGACAGACCCTGTCAGAGATAGACCCTGTCAGAGACAGACCCTGTCAGAGATAGACCCTGTCAGAGATAGACCCTGTCAGAGACAGACCCTGTTAGAGATAGAACCTGTCAGAGACAGACCCTGTCAGACAGACCCTGTCAGAGACAGACCCTGTTAGAGATAGACCCTGTCAGAGATAGACCCTGTCAGAGACAGACCCTGTCAGAGACAGACCCTGTTAGAGATAAAACCTGTTGGAGACAGACCATGTTAGAGATAGACCCTGTCAGAGATAGACCCTGTCAGAGACAGACCCTGTTAGAGAAAGACCCTGTTAGAGATAGAACCTGTCAGAGATAGACCCTGTCAGAGACAGACCCTGTTAGAGATAGACCCTGTCAGAGATAGACCCTGTCAGAGACAGACCCTGTTAGAGATAGACCCTGTTAGAGATAGAACCTGTCAGAGATAGACCCTGTCAGAGACAGACCCTGTTAGAGATAGACCCTGTTAGAGATAGACCCTATTAGAGATAGAACCTGTCAGAGACAGACCATGTTAGAGATAGACCCTGTTAGAGATATAAACTGTCAGAGATAGACCCTTTCAGAGACAGACCCTGTTAGAGATAGACCCTGTTAGAGATAGACCCTGTCAGAGATAGACCCTGTCAGAGACAGACCCTGTTAGAGACAGAACCTGTCAGACAGACCCTGTCAGAGACAGACCCTGTTAGAGATAGAACCTGTCAGACAGACCCTGTCAGGGACAGACCCTGTCAGAGATAGACCCTGTCAGAGATAGACCCTGTCAGAGACAGACCCTGTCAGAGACAGACCCTGTTAGAGACAGACCCTGTTAGAGATAGACCCTGTCAGAGACAGACCCTGTCAGACAGACCCTGTCAGAGACAGACCCTGTTAGAGATAGACCCTGTTAGAGACAGACCCTGTTAGAGATAGACCCTGTCAGAGACAGACCCTGTCAGAGACAGACCCTGTCAGAGATAGACCCTGTCAGAGACAGACCCTGTTAGAGATAGACCCTGTCAGAGATAGACCCTGTCAGAGACAGACCCTGTTAGAGATAGAACCTGTCAGAGACAGACCCTGTCAGACAGACCCTGTCAGAGACAGACCCTGTTAGAGATAGACCCTGTCAGAGATAGACCCTGTCAGAGACAGACCCTGTCAGAGACAGACCCTGTTAGAGATAAAACCTGTCGGAGACAGACCATGTTAGAGATAGACCCTGTCAGAGATAGACCCTGTCAGAGACAGACCCTGTTAGAGAAAGATCCCGTTAGAGATAGAACCTGTCAGAGATAGACCCTGTCAGAGACAGACCCTGTCAGAGACAGACCCTGTTAGAGATAGACCCTGTCAGAGATAGACCCTGTCAGAGACAGACCCTGTCAGAGACAGACCCTGTTAGAGATAAAACCTGTCGGAGACAGACCATGTTAGAGATAGACCCTGTCAGAGATAGACCCTGTCAGAGACAGACCCTGTTAGAGAAAGATCCCGTTAGAGATAGAACCTGTCACAGATAGACCCTGTCAGAGACAGACCCTGTTAGAGATAGACCCTGTCAGAGATAGACCCTGTCAGAGACAGACCCTGTTAGAGAAAGATCCCGTTAGAGATAGACCCTGTCAGAGATAGACCCTGTCAGAGACAGACCCTGTTAGAGATAGACCCTGTTAGAGATAGACCCTGTTAGAGATAGAACCTGTCAGAGACAGACCATGTTAGAGATAGACCCTGTCAGAGATAGAACCTGTCAGAGATAGACCCCTGTCAGAGACAGACCCTGTTAGAGATAGACCCTGTTAGAGATAGAACCTGTCAGAGATAGACCCTGTCAGAGACATACCCTGTTAGAGACAGAACCTGTCAGACAGACCCTGTCAGAGACAGACCCTGTCAGAGATAGACCCTGTCAGACAGACCCTGTCAGAGACAGACCCTGTCAGAGATAGACCCTGTCAGAGATAGACCCTGTCAGAGACAGACCCTGTCAGAGACAGACCCTGTCAGAGACAGACCCTGTTAGAGATAGAACCTGTCAGAGACAGACCCTGTCAGACAGACCCTGTCAGAGACAGACCCTGTTAGAGATATACCCTGTTAGAGATAGACCCTGTTAGAGATAGAACCTGTCAGAGACAGACCCTGTCAGAGACAGACCCTGTCAGAGATAGACCCTGTCAGAGACAGACCCTGTCAGAGATAGACCCTGTCAGAGATAGACCCTGTCAGAGACAGACCCTGTTAGAGATAGAACCTGTCAGAGACAGACCCTGTCAGACAGACCCTGTCAGAGACAGACCCTGTTAGAGATAGACCCTGTCAGAGATAGACCCTGTCAGAGACAGACCCTGTCAGAGACAGACCCTGTTAGAGATAAAACCTGTCGGAGACAGATCATGTTAGAGATAGACCCTGTCAGAGATAGACCCTGTCAGAGACAGACCCTGTTAGAGATAGACCCCGTTAGAGATAGAACCTGTCAGAGATAGACCCTGTCAGAGACAGACCCTGTTAGAGATAGACCCTGTTAGAGATAGACCATATCAGAGATAGAACCAGTCAGAGACAGACCCTGTTAGAGATAGACCCTGTTAGAGATAGAAACTGTCAGAGATAGACCCTGTCAGAGACAGACCCTGTTAGAGATAGACCCTGTTAGAGATAGAACCTGTCAGAGATAGACCCTGTCAGAGACAGACCCTGTCAGAGACAGACCTTGTTAGAGATATACCCTGTTAGAGATAGATCCTGTCAGAGACAGACCCTGTTATAGATAGACAAGGTCAGAGACCCTGTTAGAGACAGAACCTGTCAGACAGACCCTGTCAGAGACAGACCCTGTCAGAGATAGACCCTGTCAGAGATAGACCCTGTCAGAGACAGACCCTGTTAGAGATAGAACCTGTCAGAGACAGACCCTGTTAGAGATAGACCCTGTTAGAGATAGACCCTGTTAGAGATAGACCCTGTCAGAGACAGACCCTGTCATAGACAGACCCTGTTATAGATAGACCGGTCAGAGACCCTGTTAGAGACAGACCCTGTCAGAGCAGACACTGTCATAGACAGACCCTGTTAGACATAGAAACTGTCAGACAGACCCTGTTAGAGACAGACCCTGTTAGAGATAGACCCTGTCAGACCGACCCTGTCAGAGACAGACCCTGTTAGAGACATACCCTGTCAGAGACAGACCATGTTAGAGATAGACCTTGTCAGAGATAGACCCTGTTAGAGACAAACCCTGTCAGAGACAGACCCTGTCATAGACAGACCCTGTTATAGATAGACCGCGAGACCCTGTTAGAGACAGACCCTGTCAGACAGACCCTGTCATAGACAGACCCTGTTAGAGATAGAACCTGTCAGACAGACACTGTCAGAGAGAGACCCTGTTAGAGATAGAACCTGTCAGAGACAGACCCTGTCAGAGCAGACCCTGTCAGAGAAAGACCCTGTTAGAGATAGACCCTGTTAGAGATAGACCCTGTTAGAGATAGACCCTGTCAGAGACAGACCATGTTAGAGATAGACCCTGTCAGAGATAGACCCTGTCAGAGACAGACCCTGTCACACAGACCCTGTTAGAGACAGACCCTGTTAGAGATAGACCCTGTTAGAGATAGACCCTGTCAGAGACAGACCCTGTCAGATAGACCCTTTCAAAGACAGACCCTGTTAGAGATAGACCCTGTCAGAGACAGACCCTGTTAGAGACAGACCCTGTTAGAGATAGACCCTGTAAGAGATAGAACCTGTCAGAGATAGACCCTGTCAGAGACAGACCCTGTTAGAGATAGACCCTGTTAGAGATAGACCCTGTCAGAGACAGACCCTGTCAGACAGACCCTGTCAGAGACAGACCCTGTTAGAGATAGACCCTGTCAGAGACAGACCCTGTCAGAGATAGACCCTGTCAGAGACAGACCCTGTTAGAGATAGACCCTGTCAGAGACCCTGTTAGAGACAGACCCTGTCAGAGATAGACCCTGTCAGAGACAGACCCTGTTAGAGATAGAACCTGTCAGACAGACCCTGTCAGAGACAGACCCTGTCAGAGATAGACCCTGTCAGAGATAGACCCTGTCAGAGACAGACCCTGTCAGAGACAGACCCTGTTAGAGATAGACCCTGTCAGAGACAGACCCTGTCAGAGACAGACACTGTTAGGGATAGACCAGGTTAGATACCCTGTTAGAGAAAGAACCTTTCAGACAGACCCTGTCAGAGACAGACCCTGTTAGACATAGAACCTGTCAGACAGACCCTGTCAGAGACAGACCCTGTCAGAGATAGACCCTGTCAGAGATAGACCCTGTCAGAGATAGACCCTGTCAGAGACAGACCCTGTTAGAGATAGAACCTGTCAGAGACAGACCCTGTCAGACAGACCCTGTCAGAGACAGACCCTGTTAGAGATAGACCCTGTCAGAGATAGACCCTGTCAGAGACAGACCCTGTCAGAGACAGACCCTGTTAGAGATAAAACCTGTCGGAGACAGACCATGTTAGAGATAGACCCTGTCAGAGATAGACCCTGTCAGAGACAGACCCTGTTAGAGATAGACCCCGTTAGAGATAGAACCTGTCAGAGATAGACCCTGTCAGAGACAGACCCTGTTAGAGATAGACCCTGTTAGAGATAGACCATATTAGAGATAGAACCAGTCAGAGACAGACCATGTTAGAGATAGACCCTGTTAGAGATAGAAACTGTCAGAGATAGACCCCTTCAGAGACAGACCCTGTTAGAGATAGGCCCTGTTAGAGATAGAACCTGTCAGAGATAGACCCTGTCAGAGACAGACCCTGTTAGAGACAGAACCTGTCAGACAGACCCTGTCAGAGACAGACCCTGTCAGAGATAGAACCTGTCAGACAGACCCTGTCAGAGACAGACCCTGTTAGAGATATACCCTGTTAGAGATAGACCCTGTTAGAGATAGAACCTGTCAGAGACAGACCCTGTCAGAGACAGACCCTGTCAGAGATAGACCCTGTCAGAGACAGACCCTGTCAGAGATAGACCCTGTCAGAGATAGACCCTGTCAGAGACAGACCCTGTTAGAGATAGAACCTGTCAGAGACAGACCCTGTCAGACAGACCCTGTCAGAGACAGACCCTGTTAGAGATAGAACCTGTCAGACAGACCCTGTCAGAGACAGACCCTGTCAGAGATAGACCCTGTCAGAGATAGACCTGTCACAGACAGACCCTGTCAGAGACAGACCCTGTCAGAGACAGACCCTGTTAGAGATAGAACCTGTCAGAGACAGACCCTGTCAGACAGACCCTGTCAGAGACAGACCATGTTAGAGATATACCCTGTTAGAGATAGACCCTGTTAGAGATAGAACCTGTCAGAGACAGACCCTGTCAGAGACAGACCCTGTCAGAGATAGACCCTGTCAGAGACAGACCCTGTCAGAGATAGACCCTGTCAGAGATAGACCCTGTCAGAGACAGACCCTGTAAGAGTTAGAACCTGTCAGAGACAGACCCTGTCAGACAGACCCTGTCAGAGACGGACCCTGTTAGAGATAGACCCTGTCAGAGATAGACCCTGTCAGAGACAGACCCTGTCAGAGACAGACCCTGTTAGAGATAAAACCTGTCGGAGACAGACCATGTTAGAGATAGACCCTGTCAGAGATAGACCCTGTCAGAGACAGACCCTGTTAGAGAAAGACCCCGTTAGAGATAGAACCTGTCAGAGATAGACCCTGTCAGAGACAGACCCTGTTAGAGATAGACCCTGTTAGAGATAGACCCTGTCAGAGATAGAACCTGTCAGAGACAGACCCTGTTAGAGATAGACCCTGTTAGAGATAGAAACTGTCAGAGATAGACCCTGTCAGAGACAGACCCTGTTAGAGATAGACCCTGTTAGAGATAGAACCTGTCAGAGATAGACCCTGTCAGAGACAGACCCTGTTAGAGACAGACCCTGTTAGAGACATACCCTGTTAGAGATAGATCCTGTCAGAGACAGACCCTGTTATAGATAGACAAGGTCAGAGACCCTGTTAGAGACAGAACCTGTCAGACAGACCCTGTCAGAGACAGACCCTGTCAGAGATAGACCCTGTCAGAGATAGACCCTGTCAGAGACAGACCCTGTTAGAGATAGAACCTGTCAGAGACAGACCATGTTAGAGATAGACCCTGTTAGAGATATACCCTGTTAGAGATAGACCCTGTCAGAGACAGACCCTGTCATAGACAGACCCTGTTATAGATAGACCAGGTCAGAGACCCTGTTAGAGACAGAACCTGTCAGACAGACCCTGTCATAGACAGACCCTGTTAGACATAGAAAATGTCAGACAGACCCTGTCAGAGACAGACCCTGTCAGAGATAGACCCTGTCAGAGATAGACCCTGTCAGAGACAGACCCTGTTAGAGATAGAACCTGTCAGAGACAGACCATGTTAGAGATAGACCCTGTTAGAGATATACCCTGTTAGAGATAGACCCTGTCAGAGACAGACCCTGTCATAGACAGACCCTGTTATAGATAGACCAGGTCAGAGACCCTGTTAGAGACAGAACCTGTCAGACAGACCCTGTCATAGACAGACCCTGTTAGACATAGAATCTGTCAGACAGACACTGTCAGAGAGAGACCCTATTAGAGATAGAACCTGTCAGAGACAGACCCTGTCAGACAGACCCTGTCAGAGAAAGACCCTGTTAGAGATAGACCCTGTTAGAGATAGACCGTGTTAGAGATAGAACCTGTCAGAAACAGTCCATGTTAGAGAGAGACCCTGTCAGAGATAGACCCTGTCAGAGACAGACTTTGTCACACAGACCCTGATAGAGACAGACCCTGTTAGAGATAGACCCTGTTAGAGATAGACCCTGTCAGAGACAGACCCTGTCAGATAGACCCTTTCAAAGACAGACCCTGTTAGAGATAGACCCTGTCAGAGACAGACCCTGTTAGAGACAGACCCTGTTAGAGATAGAACCTGTCAGAGACAGAACCTGTCAGACAGACCCTGTCAGAGACAGACCCTGTTAGAGATAGACCCTGTTAGAGATAGACCCTGTCAGAGACAGACCCTGTCAGACAGACCCTGTCAGAGACAGACCCTGTTAGAGATAGAACCTGTCAGAGATAGACCCTGTCAGAGATAGACCCTGTCAGAGACAGACCCTGTTAGAGATAGAACCTGTCAGACAGACCATGTTAGAGACAGACCCTGTCAGAGACACACCCTGTCAGAGACAGACCATGTTAGACATAGAACCTGTCAGACAGACCCTGTCAGAGACAGACCCTGTCAGAGATAGACCCTGTCAGAGATAGACCCTGTCAGAGACAGACCCTGTCAGAGACAGACCCTGTTAGAGATATACCCTGTCAGAGACAGACCCTGTCAGAGACAGACCCTGTTAGAGATAGACCGGTTAGATACCCTGTTAGAGAAAGAACCTTTCAGACAGACCCTGTCAGAGACAGACCCTGTTAGACATAGAACCTGTCAGACAGACCCTGTCAGAGACATACCCTGTCAGAGATAGACCCTGTCAGAGATAGACCCTGTCAGAGATAGACCCTGTCAGAGACAGACCCTGTTAGAGATAGAACCTGTCAGAGACAGACCCTGTCAGACAGACCCTGTCAGAGACAGACCCTGTTAGAGATAGACCCTGTCAGAGATAGTCCCTGTCAGAGACAGACCCTGTCAGAGACAGACCCTGTTAGAGATAAAACCTGTCGGAGACAGACCATGTTAGAGATAGACCCTGTCAGAGATAGACCCTGTCAGAGACAGACCCTGTTAGAGAAAGATCCCGTTAGAGATAGAACCTGTCAGAGATAGACCCTGTCAGAGACATACCCTGTTAGAGATAGACCCTGTTAGAGATAGACCCTGTTAGAGATAGAACCAGTCAGAGACAGACCATGTTAGAGATAGACCCTGTTAGAGATAGAAACTGTCAGAGATAGACCCCTTCAGAGACAGACCCTGTTAGAGATAGGCCCTGTTAGAGATAGAACCTGTCAGAGATAGACCCTGTCAGAGACATACCCTGTTAGAGACAGAACCTGTCAGACAGACCCTGTCAGAGACAGACCCTGTCAGAGATAGAACCTGTCAGACAGACCCTGTCAGAGACAGACCCTGTTAGAGATAGACCCTGTCAGAGACAGACCCTGTCAGAGATAGAACCTGTCAGAGACAGACCCTGTCAGAGACAGACCCTGTCAGAGATAGACCCTGTCAGAGACAGACCCTGTCAGAGATAGACCCTGTCAGAGATAGACCCTGTCAGAGACAGACCCTGTTAGAGATAGAACCTGTCAGAGACAGACCCTGTCAGACAGACCCTGTCAGAGACAGACCCTGTCAGAGATAGACCCTGTCAGAGATAGACCCTGTCAGAGATAGACCCTGTCAGAGATAGACCCTGTCAGAGACAGACCCTGTTAGAGATAGAACCTGTCAGAGACAGACCCTGTCAGACAGACCCTGTCAGAGACAGACCCTGTTAGAGATAGACCCTGTCAGAGATAGACCCTGTCAGAGACAGACCCTGTCAGAGACAGACCCTGTTAGAGATAAAACCTGTCGGAGACAGACCATGTTAGAGATAGACCCTGTCAGAGATAGACCCTGTCAGAGACAGACCCTGTTAGAGAAAGACCCTGTTAGAGATAGAACCTGTCAGAGATAGACCCTGTCAGAGACAGACCCTGTTAGAGATATACCCTGTTAGAGATAGACCATATTAGAGATAGAACCTGTCAGAGATAGACCCTGTCAGAGACAGACCCTGTTAGAGATAGACCCTGTCAGAGATAGACCCTGTCAGAGACAGACCCTGTTAGAGATAGACCCTGTTAGAGATAGAACCTGTCAGAGATAGACCCTGTCAGAGACATACCCTGTTAGAGACAGACCCTGTCAGACAGACCCTGTCAGAGACAGACCCTGTCAGAGATAAAACCTGTCAGACAGACCCTGTCAGAGACAGACCCTGTTAGAGATAGACCCTGTCAGAGACAGACCCTGTTAGAGATAGAACCTGTCAGACAGACCCTGTCAGGGACAGACCCTGTCAGAGATAGACCCTGTCAGAGACAGACCCTGTCAGAGATAGACCCTGTCAGAGACAGACCCTGTTAGAGACAGACCCTGTTAGAGATAGAACCTGTCAGAGACAGACCCTGTCAGACAGACCCTGTCAGAGACAGACCCTGTTAGAGATAGACCCTGTTAGAGATAGACCCTGTCAGAGACAGACCCTGTCAGAGACAGACCCTGTTAGAGATAGACCCTGTTAGAGACAGACCCTGTTAGAGATAGACCCTGTCAGAGATAGACCCTGTCAGAGACAGACCCTGTTAGAGATAGACCCTGTTAGAGATAGAACCTGTCAGAGATAGACCCTGTCAGAGACAGACCCTGTTAGAGATAGACCCTGTCAGAGATAGACCCTGTCAGAGACAGACCCTGTTAGAGAAAGATCCCGTTAGAGATAGAACCTGTCAGAGATAGACCCTGTCAGAGACAGACCCTGTTAGAGATAGACCCTGTTAGAGATAGACCATATTAGAGATAGACCCTGTCAGAGACAGACCCTGTTAGAGATAGACCCTGTTAGAGATAGAACCTGTCAGAGATAGACCCCTTCAGAGACAGACCCTGTTAGAGATAGGCCCTGTTAGAGATAGAACCTGTCAGAGATAGACCCTGTCAGAGACAGACCCTGTTAGAGACAGAACCTGTCAGACAGACCCTGTCAGAGACAGACCCTGTCAGAGATAGAACCTGTCAGACAGACCCTGTCAGAGACAGACCCTGTCAGAGATAGACCCTGTCAGAGATAGACCCTGTCAGAGACAGACCCTGTCAGAGACAGACCCTGTCAGAGACAGACCCTGTTAGAGATAGAACCTGTCAGAGACAGACCCTGTCAGACAGACCCTGTCAGAGACAGACCATGTTAGAGATATACCCTGTTAGAGATAGACCCTGTTAGAGATAGACCCTGTCAGAGACAGACCCTGTCAGAGACAGACCCTGTCAGAGATAGACCCTGTCAGAGACAGACCCTGTCAGAGATAGACCCTGTCAGAGATAGACCCTGTCAGAGACAGACCCTGTTAGATATAGAACCTGTCAGAGACAGACCCTGTCAGACAGACCCTGTCAGAGACCCTGTTAGAGATAGGCCCTGTCATTGATAGACCCTGTCAGAGACAGACCCTGTCAGAGACAGACCCTGTTAGAGATAAAACCTGTCGGAGACAGACCATGTTAGAGATAGACCCTGTCAGAGATAGACCCTGTCAGAGACAGACCCTGTTAGAGAAAGATCCCGTTAGAGATAGAACCTGTCAGAGATAGACCCTGTCAGAGACAGACCCTGTTAGAGATAGACCCTGTTAGAGATAGACCATATTAGAGATAGAACCAGTCAGAGACAGACCATGTTAGAGATAGACCCTGTTAGAGATAGAAACTGTCAGAGATAGACCCTTTCAGAGACAGACCCTGTTAGAGATAGGCCCTGTTAGAGATAGAACCTGTCAGAGATAGACCCTGTCAGAGACATACCCTGTTAGAGACAGAACCTGTCAGACAGACCCTGTCAGAGACAGACCCTGTCAGAGATAGAACCTGTCAGACAGACCCTGTCAGAGACAGACCATGTTAGAGATATACCCTGTTAGAGATAGACCCTGTTAGAGATAGAACCTGTCAGAGACAGACCCTGTCAGAGACAGACCCTGTCAGAGATAGACCCTGTCAGAGACAGACCCTGTCAGAGATAGACCCTGTCAGAGATAGACCCTGTCAGAGACAGACCCTGTTAGAGATAGAACCTGTCAGAGACAGACCCTGTCAGACAGACCCTGTCAGAGACAGACCCTGTTAGAGATAGACCCTGTCAGAGATAGACCCTGTCAGAGATAGACCCTGTCAGAGATAGACCCTGTCAGAGACAGACCCTGTTAGAGATAGAACCTGTCAGAGACAGACCCTGTCAGACAGACCCTGTCAGAGACAGACCCTGTTAGAGATAGACCCTGTCAGAGATAGTCCCTGTCAGAGACAGACCCTGTCAGAGACAGACCCTGTTAGAGATAAAACCTGTCGGAGACAGACCCTGTTAGAGATAGACCCTGTCAGAGATAGACCCTGTCAGAGACAGACCCTGTTAGAGAAAGATCCTGTTAGAGATAGAACCTGTCAGAGATAGACCCTGTCAGAGACATACCCTGTTAGAGATAGACCCTGTTAGAGATAGACCATATTAGAGATAGAACCAGTCAGAGACAGACCATGTTAGAGATAGACCCTGTTAGAGATAGAAACTGTCAGAGATAGACCCCTTCAGAGACAGACCCTGTTAGAGATAGACCCTGTTAGAGATAGACCCTGTCAGAGATAGACCCTGTCAGAGACAGACCCTGTTAGAGACAGAACCTGTCAGACAGACCCTGTCAGAGACAGACCCTGTCAGAGATAAAACCTGTCAGAGCAGACCCTGTCAGAGACAGACCATGTTAGAGATAGACCCTGTTAGAGATAGACCCTGTTAGAGATAGAACCTGTCAGAGATAGACCCTGTCAGAGACAGACCCTGTTAGAGATAGACCCTGTCAGAGACAGACCCTGTTAGAGATAGACCCTGTCAGAGATAGACCCTGTCAGAGACAGACCCTGTTAGAGATAGAACCTGTCAGAGACAGACCCTGTCAGACAGACCCTGTCAGAGACAGACCCTGTTAGAGATAGACCCTGTCAGAGATAGACCCTGTCAGAGACAGACCCTGTCAGAGACAGACCCTGTTAGAGATAAAACCTGTCGGAGACAGACCATGTTAGAGATAGACCCTGTCAGAGATAGACCCTGTCAGAGACAGACCCTGTTAGAGAAAGATCCCGTTAGAGATAGAACCTGTCACAGATAGACCCTGTCAGAGACAGACCCTGTTAGAGATAGACCCTGTCAGAGATAGACCCTGTCAGAGACAGACCCTGTTAGAGAAAGATCCCGTTAGAGATAGAACCTGTCAGAGATAGACCCTGTCAGAGACAGACCCTGTTAGATATAGACCCTGTTAGAGATAGACCATATTAGAGATAGAACCAGTCAGAGACAGACCATGTTAGAGATAGACCCTGTTAGAGATAGAAACTGTCAGAGATAGACCCCTTCAGAGACAGACCCTGTTAGAGATAGGCCCTGTTAGAGATAGAACCTGTCAGATATAGACCCTGTCAGAGACATACCCTGTTAGAGACAGAACCTGTCAGACAGACCCTGTCAGAGACAGACCCTGTCAGAGATAGAACCTGTCAGACAGACCCTGTCAGAGACAGACCCTGTCAGAGATAGACCCTGTCAGAGATAGACCTGTCACAGACAGACCCTGTCAGAGACAGACCCTGTCAGAGACAGACCCTGTTAGAGATAGAACCTGTCAGAGACAGACCCTGTCAGACAGACCCTGTCAGAGACAGACCATGTTAGAGATATACCCTGTTAGAGATAGACCCTGTTAGAGATAGAACCTGTCAGAGACAGACCCTGTCAGAGACAGACCCTGTCAGAGATAGACCCTGTCAGAGACAGACCCTGTCAGAGATAGACCCTGTCAGAGATAGACCCTGTCAGAGACAGACCCTGTTAGAGATAGAACCTGTCAGAGACAGACCCTGTCAGACAGACCCTGTCAGAGACGGACCCTGTTAGAGATAGACCCTGTCAGAGATAGACCCTGTCAGAGACAGACCCTGTCAGAGACAGACCCTGTTAGAGATAAAACCTGTCGGAGACAGACCATGTTAGAGATAGACCCTGTCAGAGATAGACCCTGTCAGAGACAGACCCTGTTAGAGAAAGATCCCGTTAGAGATAGAACCTGTCAGAGATAGACCCTGTCAGAGACAGACCCTGTTAGAGATAGACCCTGTTAGAGATAGACCATATCAGAGATAGAACCAGTCAGAGACAGACCCTGTTAGAGATAGACCCTGTTAGAGATTGAAACTGTCAGAGATGGACCCTTTCAGAGACAGACCCTGTTAGAGATAGACCCAGTTAGAGATAGAACCTGTCAGAGATAGACCCTGTCAGAGACAGACCCTGTCAGAGACAGACCTTGTTAGAGATATACCCTGTTAGAGATATACCCTGTTAGAGATAGACCCTGTTATAGATAGACAAGGTCAGAGACCCTGTTAGAGACAGAACCTGTCAGACAGACCCTGTCATAGACAGACCCTGTTAGACATAGAATCTGTCAGACAGACCCTGTCAGAGAGAGACCCTGTTAGACATAGAAAATGTCAGACAGACCCTGTCAGAGACAGACCCTGTCAGAGATAGACCCTGTTAGAGATAGAACCAGTCAGAGACAGACCATGTTAGAGATAGACCCTGTTAGAGATAGAAACTGTCAGAGATAGACCCCTTCAGAGACAGACCCTGTTAGAGATAGGCCCTGTTAGAGATAGAAACTGTCAGAGATAGACCCCTTCAGAGACAGACCCTGTTAGAGATAGGCCCTGTTAGAGATAGAACCTGTCAGAGATAGACCCTGTCAGAGACATACCCTGTTAGAGACAGAACCTGTCAGACAGACCCTGTCAGAGACAGACCCTGTCAGAGATAGAACCTGTCAGACAGACCCTGTCAGAGACAGACCCTGTCAGAGATAGACCCTGTCAGAGATAGACCTGTCACAGACAGACCCTGTCAGAGACAGACCCTGTCAGAGACAGACCCTGTTAGAGATAGAACCTGTCAGAGACAGACCCTGTCAGACAGACCCTGTCAGAGACAGACCCTGTTAGAGATAGACCCTGTTAGAGATAGACCCTGTTAGAGATAGAACCTGTCAGAGACAGACCCTGTCAGAGACAGACCCTGTCAGAGATAGACCCTGTCAGAGACAGACCCTGTCAGAGATAGACCCTGTCAGAGATAGACCCTGTCAGAGACAGACCCTGTTAGAGATAGAACCTGTCAGAGACAGACCCTGTCAGACAGACCCTGTCAGAGACGGACC
Source organism: Coregonus clupeaformis (assembly GCF_020615455.1). NCBI lineage: Eukaryota > Metazoa > Chordata > Actinopteri > Salmoniformes > Salmonidae > Coregonus > Coregonus clupeaformis. The sequence goes on along the minus strand of NC_059202.1, from coordinate 53,559,073 downwards.
CTGTTAGAGATAGACCCTGTCAGAGATAGACCCTGTCAGAGACAGACCCTGTCAGAGACAGACCCTGTTAGAGATAAAACCTGTCGGAGACAGACCATGTTAGAGATAGACCCTGTCAGAGATAGACCCTGTCAGAGACAGACCCTGTCAGAGACAGACCCTGTTAGAGAAAGATCCCGTTAGAGATAGAACCTGTCAGAGATAGACCCTGTCAGAGACAGACCCTGTTAGAGATAGACCCTGTTAGAGATAGACCATATCAGAGATACAACCAGTCAGAGACAGACCCTGTTAGAGATAGACCCTGTTAGAGATTGAAACTGTCAGAGATGGACCCTTTCAGAGACAGACCCTGTTAGAGATAGACCCTGTTAGAGATAGAACCTGTCAGAGATAGACCCTGTCAGAGACAGACCCTGTCAGAGACAGACCTTGTTAGAGATATACCCTGTTAGAGATATACCCTGTTAGAGATAGACCCTGTTATAGATAGACAAGGTCAGAGACCCTGTTAGAGACAGAACCTGTCAGACAGACCCTGTCATAGACAGACCCTGTTAGACATAGAATCTGTCAGACAGACCCTGTCAGAGAGAGACCCTGTTAGACATAGAAAATGTCAGACAGACCCTGTCAGAGACAGACCCTGTCAGAGATAGACCCTGTCAGAGATAGACCCTGTCAGAGACAGACCCTGTTAGAGATAGAACCTGTCAGAGACAGACCATGTTAGAGATAGACCCTGTTAGAGATATACCCTGTTAGAGATAGACCCTGTCAGAGACAGACCCTGTCAGAGACAGACCCTGTTATAGATAGACCCAGGTCAGAGACCCTGTTAGAGACAGAACCTGTCAGAGACTAGACCCTGTCATAGACAGACCCTGTTAGACATAGAATCTGTCAGACAGACACTGTCAGAGAGAGACCCTATTAGAGATAGACCCTGTCAGAGACAGACCATGTTAGAGCTAGACCCTGTCAGAGATAGACCCTGTCAGAGACAGACCCTGTTAGAGATAGACCCTGTTAGAGATAGAACCTGTCAGAGACAGACCACGTTAGAGACAGACCCTGTCAGAGACAGACCCTGTCAGAGACAGACCCTGTCACACAGACCCTGATAAAGACAGACCCTGTTAGAGATAGACCCTGTTAGAGATAGACCCTGTCAGAGACAGACCGTGTCAGACAGACCCTGTCAAAGACAGACCCTGTTAGAGATAGACCCTGTCAGAGACAGACCCTGTCAGAGACAGACCCTGTTAGAGATAGAACCTGTCAGAGACAGACCCTGTCAGAGACAGACCCTGTCAGAGACAGACCCTGTTAGAGATAGACCCTGTCAGAGATAGACCCTGTCAGAGACAGACCCTGTCAGAGACAGACCCTGTTAGAGATAGAACCTGTCGGAGACAGACCATGTTAGAGATAGACCCTGTCAGAGATAGACCCTGTCAGAGACAGACCCTGTCAGAGACAGACCCTGTTAGAGATAGACCCTGTTAGAGATAGAACCTGTCAGAGATAGACCCTGTCAGAGACAGACCCTGTTAGAGATAGACCCTGTTAGAGATAGACCATATCAGAGATACAACCAGTCAGAGACAGACCCTGTTAGAGATAGACCCTGTTAGAGATTGAAACTGTCAGAGATGGACCCTTTCAGAGACAGACCCTGTTAGAGATAGACCCTGTTAGAGATAGAACCTGTCAGAGATAGACCCTGTCAGAGACAGACCCTGTCAGAGACAGACCTTGTTAGAGATATACCCTGTTAGAGATATACCCTGTTAGAGATAGACCCTGTTATAGATAGACAAGGTCAGAGACCCTGTTAGAGACAGAACCTGTCAGACAGACCCTGTCATAGACAGACCCTGTTAGAGATAGAACCTGTCAGAGACAGACCCTGTCAGAGAGAGACCCTGTTAGACATAGAAAATGTCAGACAGACCCTGTCAGAGACAGACCCTGTCAGAGATAGACCCTGTCAGAGATAGACCCTGTCAGAGACAGACCCTGTTAGAGATAGAACCTGTCAGAGACAGACCATGTTAGAGATAGACCCTGTTAGAGATATACCCTGTTAGAGATAGACCCTGTCAGAGACAGACCCTGTCAGAGACAGACCCTGTTATAGATAGACCAGGTCAGAGACCCTGTTAGAGACAGAACCTGTCAGACTGACCCTGTCATAGACAGACCCTGTTAGACATAGAATCTGTCAGACAGACACTGTCAGAGAGAGACCCTATTAGAGATAGAACCTGTCAGAGACAGACCCTGTCAGACAGACCCTGTCAGAGAAAGACCCTGTTAGAGATAGACCCTGTTAGAGATAGACCGTGTTAGAGATAGAACCTGTCAGAAACAGTCCATGTTAGAGAGAGACCCTGTCAGAGATAGACCCTGTCAGAGACAGACCTTGTCACACAGACCCTGATAGAGACAGACCCTGTTAGAGATAGACCCTGTTAGAGATAGACCCTGTCAGAGACAGACCCTGTCAGATAGACCCTTTCAAAGACAGACCCTGTTAGAGATAGACCCTGTCAGAGACAGACCCTGTTAGAGACAGACCCTGTTAGAGATAGAACCTGTCAGAGACAGAACCTGTCAGACAGACCCTGTCAGAGACAGACCCTGTTAGAGATAGATCCTGTTAGAGATAGACCCTGTCAGAGACAGACCCTGTCAGACAGACCCTGTCAGAGACAGACCCTGTTAGAGATAAAACCTGTCAGAGACATACCCTGTCAGAGATAGAACCTGTCAGAGACAAACCCTGTTAGAGATAGAACCTGTCAGACAGACCATGTTAGAGACAGACCCTGTCAGAGACACACCCTGTCAGAGACAGACCCTGTTAGACATAGAACCTGTCAGACAGACCCTGTCAGAGACAGACCCTGTCAGAGATAGACCCTGTCAGAGATAGACCCTGTCAGAGACAGACCCTGTCAGAGACAGACCCTGTTAGAGATATACCCTGTCAGAGACAGACCCTGTCAGAGACAGACACTGTTAGAGATAGACCAGGTTAGATACCCTGTTAGAGAAAGAACCTTTCAGACAGACCCTGTCAGAGACAGACCCTGTTAGACATAGAACCTGTCAGACAGACCCTGTCAGAGACATACCCTGTCAGAGATAGACCCTGTCAGAGATAGACCCTGTCAGAGACAGACCCTGTTAGAGATAGAACCTGTCAGAGACAGACCATGTTAGAGATAGACCCTGTTAGAGATATACCCTGTTAGAGATAGACCCTGTCAGAGACAGACCCTGTCAGAGACAGACCCTGTTATAGATAGACCAGGTCAGAGACACTGTTAGAGACAGAACCTGTCAGACAGACCCTGTCAGAGACAGACCCTGTTAGACATAGAATCTGTCAGACAGACCCTGTCAGAGACAGACCCTGTTAGAGATAGAACCTGTGAGAGACAGACCCTGTCAGACAGACCCTGTAAGAGAAAGACCCTGTTAGAGATAGACCCTGTTAGAGATAGACCGTGTTAGAGATAGAACCTGTCAGAGACAGACCATGTTAGAGATAGACCCTGTCAGAGATAGACCTTGTCAGGGAGAGAACCTGTCACACAGACCCTGAAAGAGACAAACCCTGTTAGAGATAGACCCTGTCAGAGACAGACCCTGTCAGACAGACCCTGTCAAAGACAGACCCTGTTAGAGATAGAACCTGTAAGAGATAGACCATGTTAGAGATAGACCCTGTTAGAGACAGACCCTGTTAGAGATAGACCCTGTTAGAGATATAACCTGTCAGAGATAGACCCTGTCAGAGACAGACCCTGTTAGAGATAGAACCTGTTAGAGATAGACCCTGTTAGAGATAGAACCTGTCAGAGACAGACCCTGTCAGACAGACCCTGTCAGAGACAGACCCTGTTAGAGATAGACCCTGTCAGAGATAGACCCTGTCAGAGACAGACCCTGTCACACAGACCCTGATAGAGACAGACCCTGTTAGAGATAGACCCTGTTAGAGATAGACCCTGTCAGAGACAGACCCTGTCAGACAGACCCTGTCAGAGACAGACCCTGTTAGAGATAGACCCTGTTAGAGACAGACCCTGTTAGAGATAGACCCTGTTAGAGATAGAACCTGTCAGAGATAGACCCTGTCAGAGACAGACCCTGTTAGAGATAGACCCTGTTAGAGATAGAAACTGTCAGAGATAGACCCTGTCAGAGACAGACCCTGTTAGAGATAGAACCTGTTAGAGATAGACCCTGTCAGAGATAGACCCTGTCAGAGACAGACCATGTTAGAGATAGACCCTGTCAGAGATAGACCCTGTCAGACAGACCCTGTCAGAGACAGACCCTGTTAGAGACAAACCCTTTCAGAGACAGACCCTGTTAGAGATAGACCCTGTCAGAGACAGACCCTGTTAGAGTCAGAACCTGTTAGAGATAGACCCTGTCAGAGACCCTGTCAGACAGACCCTGTCAGAGACAGACCCTGTTAGAGATAGAACCTGTAAGAGATAGACCATGTTAGAGACAGACCCTGTTAGAGATAGAACCTGTAAGAATAGACCATGTTAGAGATAGACCCTGTTAGAGACAGACCCTGTTAGAGATAGACCCTGTTAGAGATAGAACCTGTCAGAGATAGACCCTGTCAGAGACAGACCCTGTTAGAGATAGACCCTGTTAGAGATAGAAACTGTCAGAGATAGACCCTGTCAGAGACAGACCCTGTTAGAGATAGACCCTGTTTGAGATAGAACCTGTCAGAGACAGACCCTGTCAGAGACAGACCCTGTTAGAGATAGAACCTATTAGAGATAGAAACTGTCAGAGATAGACCCTGTCAGACAGACCCTGTTAGAGATAGACCCTGTTAGAGATAGAACCTGTCAGAGACAGACCCTGTCAGACAGACCCTGTCAGAGACAGACCCTGTTAGAGATAGACCCTGTTAGAGATAGACCCTGTTAGAGATAGAACCTGTCAGAGACAGACCATGTTAGAGATAGACCCTGTCAGAGATAGACCCTGTCAGAGACAGACCCTGTCACACAGACCCTGATAGAGACAGACCCTGTTAGAGATAGACCCTGTTAGAGATAGACCCTGTCAGAGACAGACCCTGTCAGACAGACCCTGTCAGAGACAGACCCTGTTAGAGATATACCCTGTTAGAGACAGACCCTGTTAGAGATAGACCCTGTTAGAGATAGAACCTTTCAGAGATAGACCCTGTCAGAGACAGACCCTGTTAGAGATAGACCCTGTTAGAGATTGAAACTGTCAGAGATGGACCCTGTCAGAGACAGACCCTGTTAGAGATAGACCCTGTTGGAGATAGAACCTGTCAGAGATAGACCCTGTCAGAGACAGACCCTGTTAGAGATATAACCTGTTAGAGATAGACCCTGTCAGAGATAGACCCTGTCAGAGACAGACCATGTTAGAGATAGACCCTGTCAGAGATAGACCCTGTCAGACAGACCTTGTCAGAGACAGACCCTGTTAGAGACAAACCCTTTCAGAGACAGACCCTGTTAGAGATAGACCCTGTCAGAGACAGACCCTGTTAGAGTCAGAACCTGTCAGACAGACCCTGTCAGAGACAGACCCTGTCAGAGATAGAACCTGTCAGACAGACCATGTCAGAGACAGACCCTGTCAGAGATAGAACCTGTAAGAGATAGACCATGTTAGAGACAGACCCTGTTAGAGATAGAACCTGTAAGAGATATACCATGTTAGAGATAGACCCTGTTAGAGACAGACCCTGTTAGAGATAGACCCTGTTAGAGATAGAACCTGTCAGAGACAGACCCTGTTAGAGATAGACCCTGTTAGAGATAGAACCTGTCAGAGATAGACCCTGTCAGAGACAGACCCTGTTAGAGATAGACCCTGTCAGAGATAGACCCTGTCAGAGACAGACCCTGTTAGAGATAGAACCTGTTAGAGATAGACCCTGTCAGAGATAGACCCTGTCAGAGACAGACCATGTTAGAGATAGACTCTGTCAGAGATAGACCCTGTCAGACAGACCCTTTCAGAGACAGACCCTGTTAGAGACAAACCCTGTCAGAGACAGACCCTGTTAGAGATAGACCCTGTCAGAGACAGACCCTGTTAGAGACAGAACCTGTCAGACAGACCCTGTCAGAGAGAGACCTTGTCAGAGATAGAACCTGTCAGACAGACCCTGTCAGAGACAGACCCTGTCAGAGATAGACCCTGTCAGAGATAGACCCTGTCAGAAACAGACCCTGTCAGAGATAGACCCTGTCAGAGACAGACTCTGTTAGAGATACAACCTGTCAGAGACAGACCCTGTCAGACAGACCCTGTCAGAGACAGACCCTGTTAGAGATAGACCCTGTTAGAGATAGACCCTGTTAGAGATAGACCCTGTTAGAGATAGAACCTGTCAGAGACAGACAATGTTAGAGATAGACCCTGTCAGAGATTGACCCTGTCAGACACAGACCCTGTCACACAGACCCTGATAGAGACAGACCCTGTTAGAGATAGATCCTGTTAGAGATAGACCCTGTCAGAGACAGACCCTGTCAGACAGACCCTGTCAGAGATAGACCCTGTCAGAGATAGACCCTGTCAGAGACAGACCATGTTAGAGATAGACCCTGTCAGAGATAGACCCTGTCAGACAGACCTTGTCAGAGACAGACCCTGTTAGAGACAAACCCTTTCAGAGACAGACCCTGTTAGAGATAGACCCTGTCAGAGACAGACCCTGTTAGAGTCAGAACCTGTCAGACAGACCCTGTCAGAGACAGACCCTGTCAGAGATAGAACCTGTCAGACAGACCATGTCAGAGACAGACCCTGTCAGAGATAGAACCTGTAAGAGATAGACCATGTTAGAGACAGACCCTGTTAGAGATAGAACCTGTAAGAGATAGACCATGTTAGAGATAGACCCTGTTAGAGACAGACCCTGTTAGAGATAGAACCTGTCAGAGACAGACCCTGTTAGAGATAGACCCTGTTAGAGATTGAAACTGTCAGAGATGGACCCTGTCAGAGACAGACCCTGTTAGAGATAGACCCTGTTGGAGATAGAACCTGTCAGAGATAGACCCTGTCAGAGACAGACCCTGTTAGAGATATAACCTGTTAGAGATAGACCCTGTCAGAGATAGACCCTGTCAGAGACAGACCATGTTAGAGATAGACCCTGTCAGAGATAGACCCTGTCAGACAGACCTTGTCAGAGACAGACCCTGTTAGAGACAAACCCTTTCAGAGACAGACCCTGTTAGAGATAGACCCTGTCAGAGACAGACCCTGTTAGAGTCAGAACCTGTCAGACAGACCCTGTCAGAGACAGACCCTGTCAGAGATAGAACCTGTCAGACAGACCATGTCAGAGACAGACCCTGTCAGAGATAGAACCTGTAAGAGATAGACCATGTTAGAGACAGACCCTGTTAGAGATAGAACCTGTAAGAGATAGACCATGTTAGAGATAGACCCTGTTAGAGACAGACCCTGTTAGAGATAGACCCTGTTAGAGATAGAACCTGTCAGAGACAGACCCTGTTAGAGATAGACCCTGTTAGAGATAGAACCTGTCAGAGATAGACACTGTCAGAGACAGACCCTGTTAGAGATAGACCCTGTCAGAGATAGACCCTGTCAGAGACAGACCCTGTTAGAGATAGAACCTGTTAGAGATAGACCCTGTCAGAGATAGACCCTGTCAGAGACAGACCATGTTAGAGATAGACCCTGTCAGAGATAGACCCTGTCAGACAGACCCTGTCAGAGACAGACCCTGTTAGAGACAAACCCTGTCAGAGACAGACCCTGTTAGAGATAGACCCTGTCAGAGACAGACCCTGTTAGAGACAGAACCTGTCAAACAGACCCTGTCAGAGACAGACCCTGTCAGAGATAGAACCTGTCAGACAGACCCTGTCAGAGACAGACCCTGTCAGAGATAGACCCTGTCAGAGATAGACCCTGTCAGAGACAGACCCTGTCAGAGATAGACCCTGTCAGAGACAGACTCTGTTAGAGATACAACCTGTCAGAGACAGACCCTGTCAGACAGACCCTGTCAGAGACAGACCCTGTTAGAGATAGACCCTGTTAGAGATAGACCCTGTTAGAGATAGACCCTGTTAGAGATAGAACCTGTCAGAGACAGACAATGTTAGAGATAGACCCTGTCAGAGATTGACCCTGTCAGACACAGACCCTGTCACACAGACCCTGATAGAGACAGACCCTGTTAGAGATAGACCCTGTTAGAGATAGACCCTGTCAGAGACAGACCCTGTCAGACAGACCCTGTCAGAGATAGACCCTGTCAGAGATAGACCCTGTCAGAGACAGACCATGTTAGAGATAGACCCTGTCAGAGATAGACCCTGTCAGACAGACCCTGTCAGAGACAGACCCTGTTAGAGACAAACCCTGTCAGAGACAGACCCTGTTAGAGATAGACCCTGTCAGAGACAGACCCTGTTAGAGTCAGAACCTGTCAGACAGACCCTGTCAGAGACAGACCCTGTCAGAGATAGAACCTGTCAGACAGACCATGTCAGAGACAGACCCTGTCAGAGATAGAACCTGTAAGAGATAGACCATGTTAGAGACAGACCCTGTTAGAGATAGAACCTGTAAGAGATAGACCATGTTAGAGATAGACCCTGTTAGAGACAGACCCTTTTAGAGATAGAACCTGTCAGAGACAGACCCTGTTAGAGATAGACCCTGTTAGAGATTGAAACTGTCAGAGATGGACCCTGTCAGAGACAGACCCTGTTAGAGATAGACCCTGTTGGAGATAGAACCTGTCAGAGATAGACCCTGTCAGAGACAGACCCTGTTAGAGATATAACCTGTTAGAGATAGACCCTGTCAGAGATAGACCCTGTCAGAGACAGACCATGTTAGAGATAGACCCTGTCAGAGATAGACCCTGTCAGACAGACCTTGTCAGAGACAGACCCTGTTAGAGACAAACCCTTTCAGAGACGGACCCTGTTAAAGATAGACCCTGTCAGAGACAGACCCTGTTAGAGACAGACCCTGTCAGACAGACCCTGTCAGAGACAGACCCTGTCAGAGATAGAACCTGTCAGACAGACCATGTCAGAGACAGACCCTGTCAGAGATAGAACCTGTAAGAGATAGACCATGTTAGAGACAGACCCTGTTAGAGATAGAACCTGTAAGAGATAGACCATGTTAGAGATAGACCCTGTTAGAGACAGACCCTGTTAGAGATAGACCCTGTTAGAGATAGAACCTGTCAGAGACAGACCCTGTTAGAGACAGACCCTGTTAGAGATAGAACCTGTCAGAGATAGACACTGTCAGAGACAGACCCTGTTAGAGATAGACCCTGTCAGAGATAGACCCTGTCAGAGAAAGACCCTGTTAGAGATAGAACCTGTTAGAGATAGACCCTGTCAGAGATAGACCCTGTCAGAGACAGACCATGTTAGAGATAGACCCTGTCAGAGATAGACCCTGTCAGACAGACCCTTTCAGAGACAGACCCTGTTAGAGACAAACCCTGTCAGAGACAGACCCTGTTAGAGATAGACCCTGTCAGAGACAGACCCTGTTAGAGACAGAACCTGTCAGACAGACCCTGTCAGAGAGAGACCTTGTCAGAGATAGAACCTGTCAGACAAACCCTGTCAGAGACAGACCCTGTCAGAGATAGACCCTGTCAGAGATAGACCCTGTCAGAGACAGACCCTGTCAGAGATAGACCCTGTCAGAGACAGACTCTGTTAGAGATAGAACCTGTCAGAGACAGACCCTGTCAGACAGACCCTGTCAGAGACAGACCCTGTTAGAGATAGACCCTGTTAGAGATAGACCCTGTTAGAGATAGACCCTGTTAGAGATAGAACCTGTCAGAGACAGACCATGTTAGAGATAGACCCTGTCAGAGACAGACCCTGTCAGAGACAGACCCTGTCACACAGACCCTGATAGAGACAGACCCTGTTAGAGATAGACCCTGTTAGAGATAGACCCTGTCAGAGACAGACCCTGTCAGACAGACCCTGTCAGAGACAGACCCTGTTAGAGATAGACCCTGTCAGAGACAGACCCTGTTAGAGATAGACCCTGTCAGAGATAGACCCTGTCAGACAGACCCTGTCAGAGACAGACCCTGTTAGAGACAGACCCTGTCAGAGACAGACCCTGTTAGAGATAGACCCTGTCAGAGACAGACCCTGTTAGAGATAGAACCTGTCAGACAGACCCTGTCAGGGACAGACCCTGTCAGAGATAGACCCTGTCAGACAGACCATGTCAGAGACAGACCCTGTCAGAGATAGAACCTGTAAGAGATAGACCATGTTAGAGACAGACCCTGTTAGAGATAGAACCTGTAAGAGATAGACCATGTTAGAGATAGACCCTGTTAGAGACAGACCCTGTTAGAGATAGACCCTGTCAGAGACAGACCCTGTTAGAGTCAGAACCTGTCAGACAGACCCTGTCAGAGACAGACCCTGTCAGAGATAGAACCTGTCAGAGCAGACCATGTCAGAGACAGACCCTGTCAGAGATAGACCCTGTAAGAGATAGACCCTGTTAGAGACAGACCCTGTTAGAGATAGACCCTGTTAGAGATAGACCCTGTTAGAGACAGACCCTGTTAGAGATAGACCCTGTTAGAGATAGAACCTGTCAGAGATAGACCCTGTCAGAGATAGACCCTGTTAGAGATAGAACCTGTCAGAGATAGACCCTGTCAGAGACAGACCCTGTTAGAAATAGACCCTGTTGGAGATAGAACCTGTCAGAGATAGACCCTGTCAGAGACAGACCCTTTTAGAGATAGAACCTGTTAGAGATAGACCCTGTCAGAGATAGACCCTGTCAGAGACAGACCCTGTCAGAGACAGACCCTGTCAGAGACAGACCCTGTCAGACAGACCCTGTCAGAGACAGACCCTGTTAGAGACAAACCCTTTCAGAGACGGACCCTGTTAAAGATAGACCCTGTCAGAGACAGACCCTGTTAGAGTCAGAACCTGTCAGACAGACCCTGTCAGAGACAGACCCTGTCAGAGATAGAACCTGTCAGACAGACCATGTCAGAGACAGACCCTGTCAGAGATAGAACCTGTAAGAGATAGACCATGTTAGAGACAGACCCTGTTAGAGATAGACCCTGTCAGAGACAGACCATGTTAGAGATAGACCCTGTTAGAGACAGACCCTGTTAGAGATAGACCCTGTTAGAGATAGAACCTGTCAGAGACAGACCCTGTTAGAGACAGACCCTGTTAGAGATAGACCCTGTCAGAGATAGACACTGTCAGAGACAGACCCTGTTAGAGATAGACCCTGTCAGAGATAGACCCTGTCAGACACAGACCCTGTTAGAGATAGAACCTGTTAGAGATAGACCCTGTCAGAGATAGACCCTGTCAGAGACAGACCATGTTAGAGATAGACCTTGTCAGAGATAGACCCTGTCAGACAGACCCTGTCAGAGACAGACCCTGTTAGAGACAAACCCTGTCAGAGACAGACCCTGTTAGAGATAGACCCTGTCAGAGACAGACCCTGTTAGAGACAGAACCTGTCAAACAGACCCTGTCAGAGAAAGACCCTGTCAGAGATAGAACCTGTCAGACAGACCCTGTCAGAGACAGACCCTGTCAGAGATAGACCCTGTCAGAGATAGACCCTGTCAGAGACAGACCCTGTCAGAGATAGACCCTGTCAGAGACAGACCCTGTTAGATATAGAACCTGTCAGAGACAGACCCTGTCAGACAGACCCTGTCAGAGACAGACCCTGTTAGAGATAGACCCTGTTAGAGATAGACCCTGTTAGAGATAGACCCTGTTAGAGATAGAACCTGTCAGAGACAGACCCTGTTAGAGATAGAACCTGTCAGAGATAGACCCTGTCAGACACAGACCCTGTCACACAGACCCTGATAGAGACAGACCCTGTTAGAGATAGACCCTGTTAGAGATAGACCCTGTCAGAGACAGACCCTGTCAGACAGACCCTGTCAGAGATAGACCCTGTCAGAGATAGACCCTGTCAGAGACAGACCATGTTAGAGATAGACCCTGTCAGAGATAGACCCTGTCAGACAGACCCTGTCAGAGACAGACCCTGTTAGAGACAAACCCTGTCAGAGACAGACCCTGTTAGAGATAGACCCTGTCAGAGACAGACCCTGTTAGAGACAGAACCTGTCAGACAGACCCTGTCAGAGACAGACCCTGTCAGAGATAGAACCTGTCAGACAGACCATGTCAGAGACAGACCCTGTCAGAAATAGAACCTGTAAGAGATAGACCATGTTAGAGACAGACCCTGTTAGAGATAGAACCTGTAATAGATAGACCATGTTAGAGATAGACCCTGTTAGAGACAGACCCTGTTAGAGATAGACCCTGTTAGAGATAGAACCTGTCAGAGACAGACCCTGTTAGAGATAGACCCTGTTAGAGATAGAACCTGTCAGAGATAGACACTGTCAGAGACAGACCCTGTTAGAGATAGACCCTGTCAGAGATAGACCCTGTCAGAGACAGACCCTGTTAGAGATAGAACCTGTTAGAGATAGACCCTGTCAGAGACAGACCCTGTTAGAGATAGACCCTGTCAGAGACAGAACATGTTAGAGATAGACCCTGTCAGAGATAGACCCTGTCAGACAGACCCTGTCAGAGACAGACCCTGTTAGAGACAAACCCTGTCAGAGACAGACCCTGTTAGAGACAGAACCTGTCAGACAGACCCTGTCAGAGACAGACCCTGTCAGAGATAGAACCTGTCAGACAGACCCTGTCAGAGACAGACCCTGTCAGAGATAGACCCTGTCAGAGATAGACCCTGTCAGAGACAGACCCTGTCAGAGATAGACCCTGTCAGAGACAGACCCTGTTAGAGATAGAACCTGTCAGAGACAGACCCTGTCAGACAGACCCTGTCAGAGACAGACCCTGTTAGAGATAGACCCTGTTAGAGATAGACCCTGTTAGAGATAGACCCTGTTAGAGATAGAACCTGTCAGAGACAGACCATGTTAGAGATAGACCCTGTCATTGATAGACCCTGTCAGAGACAGACCCTGTCACACAGACCCTGATAGAGACAGACCCTGTTAGAGATAGATCCTGTTAGAGATAGACCCTGTCAGACACAGACCCTGCCAGACAGACCCTGTCAGAGACAGACCCTGTTAGAGATAGACCCTGTTAGAGACAGACCCTGTTAGAGATAGACCCTGTCAGAGATAGACCCTGTCAGACAGACCTTGTCAGAGACAGACCCTGTTAGAGACAAACCCTTTCAGAGACAGACCCTGTTAGAGATAGACCCTGTCAGAGACAGACCCTGTTAGAGTCAGACCCTGTCAGACAGACCCTGTCAGAGACAGACCCTGTCAGAGATAGACCCTGTCAGACAGACCCTGTCAGAGACAGACCCTGTCAGAAATAGAACCTGTCAGAGATAGACCCTGTTAGAGACAGACCCTGTTAGAGATAGACCCTGTAAGAGATAGACCGTGTTAGAGATAGACCCTGTTAGAGACAGACCCTGTTAGAGATAGAACCTGTCAGAGACAGACCCTGTTAGAGATAGACCCTGTTAGAGATTGAAACTGTCAGAGATGGACCCTGTCAGAGACAGACCCTGTTAGAGATAGACCCTGTTGGAGATAGAACCTGTCAGAGATAGACCCTGTCAGAGACAGACCATGTTAGAGATAGACCCTGTCAGAGATAGTCCCTGTCAGACAGACCCTTTCAGAGACAGACCCTGTTAGAGACAAACCCTGTCAGAGACAGACCCTGTTAGAGATAGACCCTGTCAGAGACAGACCCTGTTAGAGACAGAACCTGTCAGACAGACCCTGTCAGAGAGAGACCTTGTCAGAGATAGAACCTGTCAGACAAACCCTGTCAGAGACAGACCCTGTCAGAGATAGACCCTGTCAGAGATAGACCCTGTCAGAGACAGACCCTGTCAGAGATAGACCCTGTCAGAGACAGACCCTGTCAGAGATAGACCCTGTCAGAGACAGACTCTGTTAAAGATAGAACCTGTCAGAGACAGACCCTGTCAGACAGACCCTGTCAGAGACAGACCCTGTTAGAGATAGACCGTGTTAGAGATAGACCCTGTTAGAGATAGACCCTGTTAGAGATAGAACCTGTCAGAGACAGACAATGTTAGAGATAGACCCTGTCAGAGATAGACCCTGTCAGACACAGACCCTGTCACACAGACCCTGATAGAGACAGACCCTGTTAGAGATAGACCCTGTTAGAGATAGACCCTGTCAGAGACAGACCCTGTCAGACAGACCCTGTCAGAGATAGACCCTGTCAGAGATAGACCCTGTCAGAGACAGACCATGTTAGAGATAGACCCTGTCAGAGATAGACCCTGTCAGACAGACCTTGTCAGAGACAGACCCTGTTAGAGACAAACCCTTTCAGAGACAGACCCTGTTAGAGATAGACCCTGTCAGAGACAGACCCTGTTAGAGTCAGAACCTGTCAGACAGACCCTGTCAGAGACAGACCCTGTCAGAGATAGAACCTGTCAGACAGACCATGTCAGAGACAGACCCTGTCAGAGATAGAACCTGTAAGAGATAGACCATGTTAGAGACAGACCCTGTTAGAGATAGAACCTGTAAGAGATAGACCATGTTAGAGATAGACCCTGTTAGAGACAGACCCTGTTAGAGATAGACCCTGTTAGAGATAGAACCTGTCAGAGACAGACCCTGTTAGAGATAGACCCTGTTAGAGATAGAACCTGTCAGAGATAGACACTGTCAGAGACAGACCCTGTTAGAGATAGACCCTGTCAGAGATAGACCCTGTCAGAGACAGACCCTGTTAGAGATAGAACCTGTTAGAGATAGACCCTGTCAGAGACAGACCCTGTTAGAGATAGACCCTGTCAGAGACAGACCATGTTAGAGATAGACCCTGTCAGAGATAGACCCTGTCAGACAGACCCTTTCAGAGACAGACCCTGTTAGAGACAAACCCTGTCAGAGACAGACCCTGTTAGAGACAGAACCTGTCAGACAGACCCCGTCAGAGAGAGACCTTGTCAGAGATAGAACCTGTCAGACAGACCCTGTCAGAGACAGACCCTGTCAGAGATAGACCCTGTCAGAGATAGACCCTGTCAGAGACAGACCCTGTCAGAGATAGACCCTGTCAGAGACAGACTCTGTTAGAGATACAACCTGTCAGAGACAGACCCTGTCAGACAGACCCTGTCAGAGACAGACCCTGTTAGAGATAGACCCTGTTAGAGATAGACCCTGTTAGAGATAGACCCTGTTAGAGATAGAACCTGTCAGAGACAGACAATGTTAGAGATAGACCCTGTCAGAGATTGACCCTGTCAGACACAGACCCTGTCACACAGACCCTGATAGAGACAGACCCTGTTAGAGATAGATCCTGTTAGAGATAGACGCTGTCAGAGACAGACCCTGTCAGACAGACCCTGTCAGAGATAGACCCTGTCAGAGATAGACCCTGTCAGAGACAGACCATGTTAGAGATAGACCCTGTCAGAGATAGACCCTGTCAGACAGACCTTGTCAAAGACAGACCCTGTTTGAGACAAGCCCTTTCAGAGACAGACCCTGTTAGAGATAGACCCTGTCAGAGACAGACCCTGTTAGAGTCAGAACCTGTCAGACAGACCCTGTCAGAGACAGACCCTGTCAGAGATAGAACCTGTCAGACAGACCATGTCAGAGACAGACCCTGTCAGAGATAGAACCTGTAAGAGATAGACCATGTTAGAGACAGACCCTGTTAGAGATAGAACCTGTAATAGATAGACCATGTTAGAGATAGACCCTGTTAGAGACAGACCCTGTTAGAGATAGAACCTGTCAGAGACAGACCCTGTTAGAGATAGACCCTGTTAGAGATTGAAACTGTCAGAGATGGACCCTGTCAGAGACAGACCCTGTTAGAGATAGACCCTGTTGGAGATAGAACCTGTCAGAGATAGACCCTGTCAGAGACAGACCATGTTAGAGATAGACCCTGTCAGAGATAGTCCCTGTCAGACAGACCCTTTCAGAGACAGACCCTGTTAGAGACAAACCCTGTCAGAGACAGACCCTGTTAGAGATAGACCCTGTCAGAGACAGACCCTGTTAGAGACAGAACCTGTCAGACAGACCCTGTCAGAGAGAGACCTTGTCAGAGATAGAACCTGTCAGACAAACCCTGTCAGAGACAGACCCTGTCAGAGATAGACCCTGTCAGAGATAGACCCTGTCAGAGACAGACCCTGTCAGAGATAGACCCTGTCAGAGACAGACCCTGTCAGAGATAGACCCTGTCAGAGACAGACTCTGTTAGAGATAGAACCTGTCAGAGACAGACCCTGTCAGACAGACCCTGTCAGAGACAGACCCTGTTAGAGATAGACCGTGTTAGAGATAGACCCTGTTAGAGATAGACCCTGTTAGAGATAGAACCTGTCAGAGACAGACAATGTTAGAGATAGACCCTGTCAGAGATAGACCCTGTCAGACACAGACCCTGTCACACAGACCCTGATAGAGACAGACCCTGTTAGAGATAGACCCTGTCAGAGATAGACCCTGTCAGAGACAGACCCTGTCAGACAGACCCTGTCAGAGATAGACCCTGTCAGAGATAGACCCTGTCAGAGACAGACCATGTTAGAGATAGACCCTGTCAGAGATAGACCCTGTCAGACAGACCTTGTCAGAGACAGACCCTGTTAGAGACAAACCCTTTCAGAGACAGACCCTGTTAGAGATAGACCCTGTCAGAGACAGACCCTGTTAGAGTCAGAACCTGTCAGACAGACCCTGTCAGAGACAGACCCTGTCAGAGATAGAACCTGTCAGACAGACCATGTCAGAGACAGACCCTGTCAGAGATAGAACCTGTAAGAGATAGACCATGTTAGAGACAGACCCTGTTAGAGATAGAACCTGTAAGAGATAGACCATGTTAGAGATAGACCCTGTTAGAGACAGACCCTGTTAGAGATAGACCCTGTTAGAGATAGAACCTGTCAGAGACAGACCCTGTTAGAGATAGACCCTGTTAGAGATAGAACCTGTCAGAGATAGACACTGTCAGAGACAGACCCTGTTAGAGATAGACCCTGTCAGAGATAGACCCTGTCAGAGACAGACCCTGTTAGAGATAGAACCTGTTAGAGATAGACCCTGTCAGAGACAGACCCTGTTAGAGATAGACCCTGTCAGAGACAGACCATGTTAGAGATAGACCCTGTCAGAGATAGACCCTGTCAGACAGACCCTTTCAGAGACAGACCCTGTTAGAGACAAACCCTGTCAGAGACAGACCCTGTTAGAGACAGAACCTGTCAGACAGACCCCGTCAGAGAGAGACCTTGTCAGAGATAGAACCTGTCAGACAGACCCTGTCAGAGACAGACCCTGTCAGAGATAGACCCTGTCAGAGATAGACCCTGTCAGAGACAGACCCTGTCAGAGATAGACCCTGTCAGAGATAGACCCTGTCAGAGACAGACCCTGTCAGACAGACCCTGTCAGAGACAGACCCTGTTAGAGACAGACCCTGTTAGAGATAGAACCTGTCAGACAGACCCTGTCAGAGACAGAGCAGACAGGCCCATAGAGACAGAGATGGAGAAAGGAGGAGGGGGTGAGTGAGAGTGTGAGAGATTCACACCAGAGCATTGACACTGATATGCATGTTCTCTCCTGTTGACATGAGTGTCGGAACACAAGGGCACCCCCCCCTTCTTTCACTTTCCCAGCTTTCTGTGTCCCCCTTCCTCACTTTCCTCTCATTCTCAGTCAAGTGTAGTCAAGCAGGCTGTAATTCGGGTACCAGTGAGTTGGGGTCCATTTGCAGGCATGGAGATGTGCTGTGTGTCTGCCTCTTCTAAGGGCCTCTCTTCAACAGTTATTAAACAGATCCTAAACATATCACCATTCATCTCTGCCACACCGCTCACGCGTCACTACCTGTGTGTGTGTGTATTTGGCCCCTGGGGGCCTCCCGTCGGGGCCCAGAGAAGGAGTGACTGCAGGAAGATTAATACTCCTACGACTGCAGTGACATGGCAGGCAGGGAGAGCTGCCACTGATCAGACACACAAGCACACACAGTCACATGAACGTGCTCACACACACGTACACCTGTTTACGATGGCAATAGAGGGTTAATGGACAGCTATGGGATGGAATGATGCAAGAGGAGGTCAAATATTACAATTACTGGCCAATTGATTTCCATTGGTGTGGCAGAGGAGAGTGTTACTCTGTCAATGTCCACTCAACCTGGCAGATAGACAGATAGACCTCCCCAGAGAGGCAGAAAGAGAATCCCAGTTTTCCATTTCTCTCGTTACATTCATTAATTAATTCATTCTGCTTTATGTGCTCTCTCAGTCCTTTTTGTTTTCTCCCTATTTTGTCTTTACCCAGAAACTCCCCAGCTAGCACATTTGGTTCCTAGGGAAGTTGTGGGGATATACATTTTTCGTTTCCCATTGGTTCTGGGAATGAAGCCATACGTTTCCTCACCGGTAAAACATTTTTTTGTTCTTTTTTTGTTGTTCTTAGAATGGCAGTGAAAGTGTATCCTGTCCTGGGAACGTTTATTTTTAGGTTGCATGGACGTTCTGAGAAGGTTTTTACTCTGGTTCCTTGAAAGTTTTCCTGGGAGGTTTTATTAACGCTCTGAGAATGGAAATTCTAGGTTATTTTGAGTTTTTTATATAACTTCTGTAAAACTTTCACTGAATCTTTCAATAAGACTTTTAAGAACACTGCTAGCTTATTTTGGGTTAACTTTTTTGCACTTGAAGCACAGATAGAAAATAAATGTGTTTGTATGATTAATGCCTATCATCTTCTATCCATGGAATTAATCCACTGCGCCACTATGATGGAGCTAACATGCCATGGTTTTTACGCATACAAAGCTGTTCATTTTAGTCAGTAAACATTACGCTCACAATGTAGAAAATAGTACAAATAAAGAAAAACCCTTGAATGAGTAGGTGTGTCTGTCACGGATTCTGCCGAGGCTGCCCCTCCTCCTTGCTCGGGCAGGTTTCGGCGTTCGTCGTCACCGGAGTACTAGCTGCTGCCGATCTATGTTCTATGTTCTATGTCTACCTGTTGTTGTCAGATTGTTTCACACCTGTTGCCCATCTTGTAATTACTCTGCCCCTATTTAACCCTGTGGCTCCCATTGTGTTCTGTGCGGGTTTGTTGTTTGTTTTCGGATGTCGTTGGTGAGCGGGTTTATTCCTCCCTGCGTGGAGGTTTATTGTTTCTTCACGTGTTTCAGTAAAGATACGTTTTCTTGAGTTCTGTGTCCTGCGCCTGACTTCGCCTACCGCATTACACTGACACCGTGACAGAAACACGCACCTATATGCAGTCAGCAGGAATAACTGGATCTACCGAGACGATGGAGGAACGAGTCCAACGTCAAGAGACGGTACTTCAGAATCTCGGTGCCACAATGGAACGAGTGTTCCAGATGATGGAACGAATTGAGAGAGGTGGTATTCCTTCCCCATTTCCAACCACACAACCACCTACAACACTGGCTACCACTTCGCCACCTGGGTCCAGTGGAATTCGGCTCTCGCTCCCGAGGGCATATGACGGTACACCTGCCGGGTGCCAGGGATTTCTCCTCCAGGTAGAGCTCTACCTGGCCACCATTCATCCGGCGCCCTCGGGATACGAGAGCGTGTCCGCCCTCATCTCCTGTCTATCGGGTAGGGCGCTTGAGTGGGCCAATGCCGAGTGGGGAGGTATAGACTCGAGAACTGTCCGCTACGAGGATTTCACCCGCCGCTTCCGGGCGGTATTCGATCATCCACCTGAAGGGAGAGTGGCGGGAGAACGTCTGGTCCACCTACGACAGGAGATGTGGAGCGCGCAGGATTTTGCGCTGGAGTTTAAGACTTTAGCAGCCAGCGCGGGATGGAATGAGCGGGCCCTTATCGACCACTATCGTTGAAGCTTAAGGGAGGACGTCCGTCAGGAACTGGCCTGCAGGGACACCAATCTCAACCTGGACCAACTGGTGGACATGTCCATCAGGTTGGATAACCTGTTGGCAGCCCGCGGACGTTCTGATGGGGGGCTGTCCATTCCATCCCCCAGCACCTCCGAGCCTACACCCATGGAGCTCGGAGGTGTTACAGTTAGGGAGACTGGGAGAGGGACCGTCCCCTGCACCAAGTGTGGCCGCAGAGGACACACTGCTGGTCGGTGCTGGGGAGGGTTCTCAGGAGGTCGAGGCAGCAGGCAGAGCACTGGTCGACCGTCTCAGGTGAGTAGGCACTCGACTAACCCAGAGCTCCCTGTTGCTAATATGTGTATTGACATTATGTTTCCAGAATTGTCTCCCCATTCCCAGCATAAGGCGCTAGTAGATTCAGGCGCGGCTGGGAATTTTATTGATCGCCAGTATGCACGTAGTCTAGGGATTCCCACAGTGTCTGTTGATAAACCTTTCCCTGTTCACGCATTAGATAGTCGCCCGTTAGGGTCAGGCATAATCAGGGAGGTCACCGCTCCACTGCTGATGATGACGCAGGGGGGTCATGAGGAGAGGATTAGCCTCTATCTGATTGATTCTCCTGCGTATCCTGTGGTGTTGGGACTTCCCTGGTTAACCATTCATGACCCCACGATTTCATGGCAACAGAGGGCTCTCAAGGGATGGTCCGGTCAGTGTTCAGGGAGGTGTTTAGGAGTTTCCTTGGGGGCAACTTCGGTGGAAAGTCCAAACCAGGTTTCCACCATGCACATTCCATCCGAGTATGCCGATTTGGCTATCGCCTTCAGTAAAAAGAGGTCGACTAAATTACCACCCCATCGTCCGGGGGATTGTGCGATAAATCTCCAGGTAGGAGCTGCACTTCCCCGGAGTCACGTGTATCCTTTGTCTCAGGAGGAGAAGGCAGCTATGGAGACATATGTCACCGAATCTCTGAGGCAGGGATACATTCGGCCATCCACTTCACCCGTTTCCTCAAGTTTCTTTTTTGTGAAGAAGAAAGATGGTGGGTTACGCCCGTGCATTGATTACCGTGGCCTAAATCAGATTACCATCAAGTACAGCTATCCATTACCTCTGATAGCTAGTATGACGGAATCATTGCACGGGGCACGCTTCTTCACAAAATTGGATCTCAGGAGCGCGTACAACCTAGTGCGTTTCCGCGAGGGAGATGAGTGGAAGACGGCATTTAGTACCACCTCTGGACATTTTGAGTTTCTGCTCATGCCATACGGGTTAATGAATGCTCCATCAGTTTTCCAATCATTTGTGGATGAGATTTTCAGGGACCTGCACGGACAAGGGGTAGTGGTGTATATTGATGACATCCTTATATACTCCGCTACACGGGCCGAGCATTGTCCCTGGTGCGTAAGGTGCTTGGAAGACTGTTGGAGCATGACCTGTATGCTAAGGCAGAGAAATGCCTGTTCTTCCAGGAGTCCATCTCTTTCTTGGGGTACCATATGTCTGTGTCAGGGGTGAGGATGGAGAGTGACCGCATTTCGGCCGTGCGTAATTGGGCGACTCCTACCACGGTAAAGGAGGTGCAGCGATTTTTGGGTTTTGCCAATTACTACCGGAGATTTATCCGGGGCTTTGGTCAGGTAGCAGCTCCCATTACCTCGTTACTGAAGCGGGGACCGGTGCGTCTGCGGTGGTCAGCTGAGGCGGACATGGCTTTTAGTCGTCCGAAGGACCTGTTTACCTCAGCTCCAGTGCTGGCTCATCCGGACCCCTCCTTAGCCTTCATGGTTGAGGTGGATGCGTCCGAGGCTGGAATAGGCGCTGTACTGTCTCAGCGCTCGGGTACGCCACCTAAACTCCACCCCTGTGCCTTCTTTTCGAAGAAGCTCAGCCCTGCGGAGCGCAACTATGATGTGGGTGACCGGGAGCTGTTGGCTGTGGTCGAAGCTCTGAAAGCGTGGAGACATTGGCTTGAGGGGGCTAAACACCCTTTTCTCATTTTGACTGACCACCGCAATCTGGAGTACATCCGGGCAGCGAGGAGATTAAACCCTCGCCAGGCAAGGTGGTCCATGTTTCTTACCCGTTTTGTTTTCACCCTTTCTTACAGGCCAGGTTCCCAGAACGCTAAGGCAGATGCTCTGTCCCGACTGTATGACACGGAGGGGAGTTCCGTGGAGCCCACTCCCATACTTCCGGCGTCGTGTCTGGTGGCACCGGTGGTGTGGGAGGTTGACGCGGAGATCGAGCGGGCGTTGCGTAACGAACCCACTCCTCCCCAGTTTCCAGAGGGTCGTGTGTACGTACCGCTGGATGTCTGCGATCGGTTGATCTATTGGGCTCACACGTCACCCTCCTCTGGGCATCCTGGCATAGGTCGGACAGTGCACTGTCTTAGTGGGAAGTACTGGTGGCCCACCTTAGCTAAGGACGTGAGGGTTTATGTTTCCTCCTGCTCGGTGTGCGCCCAGTGTAAGGCTCCTAGACACCTGCCCAGAGGGAAATTGCAACCCCTACCCGTTCCACAACGACCATGGTCCCACCTATCGGTGGACTTCGTGACGGATCTTCCCCCCTCACAAGGGAACACCACGATCCTGGTTGTTGTGGATCGGTTTTCTAAGTCCTGCCGCCTCATTCCGCTGCCCGGCCTCCCTACGGCCCTACAAACGGCTGAGGCCCTATTTACACACGTCTTCCGGCACTACGGGGTACCTGAGGATATAGTGTCTGATCGGGGTTCCCAGTTCACCTCTAGGGTTTGGAGGGCGTTCATGGAACGTCTGGGAGTCTCGGTCAGTCTCACCTCAGGATTTCACCCCGAGAGTAACGGGCAGGAGGAGAGAGTCAACCAGGAGGTGGGTAGGTTTCTGAGGTCGTATTGCCAGGACCAGCGGGGGGAGTGGTCGGTTTTCCTCCCCTGGGCAGAGATAGCCCAGAACTCCATCCGCCACTCCTCCACTAACCTTTCTCCATTCCAATGTGTATTAGGTTATCAGCCGGTCCTGGCACCTTGGCATCAGAGCCAGATCGAGGCACCTGCGGTGGACGAGTGGTTTCGGCGCTCGCAGGAGACCTGGAATGCTGCTCATGTACGTCTGCAGCAGGCCATCAGGCGAGCGCCGACCGCCACCGCAGTGAGGCCCCGGTGTATGCACCGGGGGACCGGGTCTGGCTCTCGACCCGAAACCTGCCCCTTCGCCTGCCCTGCCGGAAGCTGGGTCGGCGGTTTGTGGGGCCATTCAAAGTCCTGAGGAGATTGAACGAGGTATGTTATAGGTTACAACTTCCTACTAATTATCGTATTAACCCCTCGTTCCATGTGTCTCTCCTCAGGCCGGTGGTAGCTGGTCCACTCCAGGAGTCTGAGATACGGGAGGTTCCTCCGCCCCCGCTGGACATCGAGGGGGCACCGGCGTACTCGGTTCGTTCCATATTGGATTCGAGGCGTCGGGTGGGGGGCCTGCAGTATCTCGTGGAGTGGGAGGGGTACGGTCCGGAGGAACGGTGCTGGGTCCCTAGGAGGGACATCCTCGATCCCTCCATGTTGAGGGATTTCCACCGCAATCATCCCACTCGCCCCGCGCCGCGTCCTCCTGGCCGTCCCAGAGGCCGGTGTCGACGCACGGCTGGAGCCGCGCGTCGGGGGGGGGGGGTACTGCCGAGGCTGCCCCTTGCTCGGGCAGGTTTCGGCGTTCGTCGTCACCGGAGTACTAGCTGCTGCCGATCTATGTTCTATGTCTACCTGTTGTTGTCAGATTGTTTCACACCTGTTGCCCATCTTGTAATTACTCCGCCCCTATTTAACCCTGTGGCTCCCATTGTGTTCTGTGCGTGTTTGTTGTTTGTTTTCGGATGTCGTTGGTGAGCGGGTTTATTCCTCCCTGCGTGGAGGTTTATTGTTTCTTTACGTGTTTCAGTAAAGATACGTTTTCTTGAGTTCTGTGTCCTGCGCCTTACTTCGCCTACCGCATTACACTGACACCGTGACAGTGTCCAAACTTTTGACTGGTAATGTATATTATTTCAAATATATACAGGTTTATTTTATATTTTTACAAATGTATCATTTTTTTGTGCTAAAAAGACAAAAAAGAAAGATCACATTTATATAAGTATTCAGTCCCTTTACTCAGTACTTTGTTAAAACACCTTTGGCAGTGATTACAGCCTGAAGTCTTATTGGGTATGAAGCTACAAGCTTGGCACACCTGTATTTGGGGAGTTTCTCCCATTTTTGTCTGCAGATCTTCTCAAGCTCTGTCAGGTTGGATGGGGAGTGTCACTGCACAGCAATTTTCAGGTCTCTCCAGAGATGTTTGATCGGTTCAAGTCCGAGCTCTGGCTGGGCCACTCAAGGACATTAAGAGACTTGTCCCGAAGCCACTCCTGCGTTGTCTTGGCTTTGTGCCTAGGGTCGTTGTCCTGTTGGAAGGTGAACCTTCGCCCCAATCTGAGGTCTTGAGTGCTCTGGAGCAGGTTTTCATCAAGGATCTCTCTGTACTTTGCTCCATTAATCTTTCTCTCGATCCTGACTAATGTCCCAGTCTCTGCCGCTGAAAAACATCCCCACAGCATAATGCTGCCACCACCATGCTTCACCTTAGGGATGGTGCCAGGTTTCCTCCAGACGTGACGCTTGGCATTCAGGCCAAAGAGTTCAATCTTGGTTTCATCAGACCAGAGAATCTTGTTTCTCATGGTCTGAGAGTCCTTTAGGTGCCTTTTGGCTAACTCCAAGCGGACTGTCATATGCCTTTTACTGAGATGTGGCTTCCGTCTGGCCACTATACCATAAAGACCTGATTGGTGGAGTGCTGCAGAGATAGTTGTCCTTCTGGAAGGTTCTCCCATCTCCACAGAGGAACTCTGGAGCTCTATCAGAGTGACCATCAGGTTCTTGGTTACTTCCCTGACCAAGGCCATTCTCCCTCAATCGCTCAGTTTGGCCAGGCGGCCAGCTCTAGGAAGAGTCTTGGTGGTTCCAAACTTCTTCCATTTAAGAATGATGGAGGCCACTGTATTCTTGGGGACCTTCAATGCTGCAGAAATTGTTTGGTACCATTCTCCAGATCTGTGCCTCAACACAATCCTGTCTTGGAGCTCTACGGACAATTCCTTCGACCTCATGGTCTGAATACTTATGTAAATAAGGTATTTCTGTTTTATTACATGTAATACATTTGCAACAATTTCAAAAAGTCTGTTTTCGCTTTGTCATTATGAGGTATTGTGCATGGATTTACATAGTTAACTCCAGGTAAATGTTGCAAATCTTCAGCCATTCCTCAACCTGCGACCAAAAACAAGCTACATATAGTGGCTTGCGAAAGTATTCACCCCCTTTGGCATTTTTCCTATTTTGTTGCCTTACAACCTGGAATTAAAATGGATTTTTTGGGAGTTTGTATCATTTGATTAACATAACATGCCCACCACTTTCATGCAAAATAGATGCAAAATATGTTTTATTGTGAAACAAACAAGATATAAGACAAAAAAAACAGAAAACTTGAGCGTGCATAACTATTCACCCCCCCAAAGTCAATACTTTGTAGAGCCACCTTTTGCAGCAATTACTGCTGCAAGTCTCTTGGGGTATGTCTCTATGAGCTTGGCACATCTAGCCACTGGGATTTTTGCCCATTCTTCAAGGCAAAACTGCTCCAGCTCCTTCATGTTGGATGGGTTCCGCTGGTGTACAGCAATCTTTAAGTCATACCACAGATTCTCAATTGGATTGAGGTCTGGGCTTTGACTAGACCATTCCAAGACATTTAAATGTTTCCCCTTAAACCACTCGAGTGTTGCTTTAGCAGTATGCTTAGGTTCGATTCCAGGCTGTATCACAACAGGCCGTGATTGGGAGTCCCATAGGGCGGTGCACAATTGGCCCAGCATCGTCCGGGTTTGGCCGGTGTAGGCCGTCATTGTAAATAAGAATTTGTTCTTAACTGACTTGCCTAGTTAAATAAAGGTAAAATAAAAAATAAAAAACAAATTGTCCTGCTGGAAGGTGAACCCCAGTCTCAAATCTATGGAAGACTGAAACAGGTTTCCCTCAAGGATTTCCCTGTATTTAGCGTCACCCATCATTCCTTAAATTCTGACCAGTTTCCCAGTCCTGCCGATGAAAAACATCCCCACAGCATGATGCTGCCACCACCATGCTTCACTGTGGGGATGGTGTTCTCGGGGTGATGAGAGGTGTTGGGTTTGCGCCAGACATAGCGTTTTCCTTGATGGCCAAAAAGCTCAATTTTAGTCTCATCTGACCAGAGTACCTTCTTCCATATATTTGGGGAGTCTCCCACATGCCTTTTGGCAAACACCAAACGTGTTTGCTTATTTTTTTCTGGCCACTCTTCCATAAAGCCCAGCTCTGTGGAGTGTACGGCTTAAAGTGGTCCTATGGACAGATACTCCAATCTCCGCTGTGGAGCTTTGCAGCTCCTTCAGGGTTATCTTTGGTCTCTTTGTTGCATCTCTCATTAATGCCCTCCTTGCCTGGTCTGTGAGTTTTGGTGGGCGGCCCTCTCTCGGCAGGCTTGTTGTGGTGCCATATTCTTTCAATTTTTTTAAATAATGGATTTAATGGTGCTCCGTGGGATGTTCAAAGTTTCTGATATTTTATAACCCAACCCTGATCTGTACTTCTCCACAACTTTGTCCCTGACCTGTTTGGAGAGCTCCTTGGTCTTCATGGTGCCGCTTGCTTGGTGGTGCCCCTTGCTTAGTGGTGTTGCAGACTCTGGGGCCTTTCAGAACAGGTGTATATATACTGAGATCATGTGACACTTAGATTGCACACAGGTGGACTTTATTGAACTAATTATGTGACTTCTGAAGGTAATTGGTTGCACCATATCTTATTTAGGGGCTTCATAGCAAAGGGGGTGAATATATATGCACGCACCACTTTTCCATTATTTATTTTTTAGAATTGTTTGAAACAAGTAATCTTTTTCATTTCACTTCACCGATTTGGACTATTTTGTGTATGTCCATTACATGAAATCCAAATAAAAATCAATTTAAATTACAGGTTATAATGCAACAAAATAGGAAAAACGCCAAGGGGGATGAATACTTTTGCAAGGCACTCTATGGACAGTATTAAAACAAATGATCTAATGATTATGTCTCTTCACAGCAAAATCTGCAGAGCTGGGATGGTTGTATCCCCCATATATATACAATTATATTGGTTGCAAGAATTTTGTATAATAATTGTAATTTTGAATCTGGCGTCTTTTTGTGTATCAGTTCATAAACCATGTGCCATGGAATCGGTACACCGAAACTCTCTTCCCAACTATTGCAATCGGTACGGCAGAGCTGTCAATTTTTTGGTCCTTAATTAAATGAAGCTGGTATACTTTTTTATTTATCACAGTTTTCTTTAACCAATTTTGGTCTTTAATGCAGGGTCGACAGACAAGTTCCTTACTTTCTCCTTCTTCCACTTGCCTCTTCCATTTTTGCGGTAATGCTGCAATTAGTTGGTTGTTATTTTGGATAGAGCAGACATTTACACACTGTATATTTCGTTAGCTGCATGTGTGACAACACCACAAGTGTTAGAAAGATGATACAGTTTTTAATAATTTCTTCCAAAAATAATGTTTTTTTAATCAATTAGTATATTTGAGTTTAACCATACTATTTGCTATAATATTTGTTCTGTCTTTTCTGGTGGATTAAACTGAAATTGCAACCAACTGTCTATGGCTTGTTTTAAAAATAGCGATATTTTGGAGATGATTTAATTTTCAAATAACCAAAGGTGAGAGTTTGTAATCTGAATAAAGGGGAAAATGCCATTCTTGAACACAGGGTGGGCCATTCTTACTAATCTGCTAGAGAATCAGTTCAGATCAGTATAGCCTTTGTATGACTGAAGTCTTTAGTGACAGGTCTAATGCTTTAATATTTAATTATGATTGCCCTCCGAATTCATATTCATTATATAAATAAAGCCATTTAATTTTGTCTGGCTTGCCATTCCAAATCAAATGCAATATCTTTTGCTCAAATAATTAAGAAAACAAATTGTTAGGTGTAGGTAGGGCCATAAGCAGATATGTAAACTGGGATATGACTAAAGAATGAATCAGTGTGATTTTTCCACTACACGGTAATGTAAAAGTTCCAATACATAATATAGTACAGTTATCATAATTTGGTTGTAATCCAGAGTGGTTAGAACAATTATCTAGATCCACTATGAGGCTATGGAGGGATCCAAATTGTGGATTTGAAATGTTGTTTCTTAATGTTCTCTGAAATATTTGAGAACATTCACAATCTCAAACCAGTTGGAGAGCGGTCCTAGAATATGATCAAAATTGAAATGAGATGTAACCATGTTTGAACTTTCTGTTAAAGTAATAAAATACCAAGAAAATAACTTCCTTTTGTCAAGTTCCTTAAATGGGCTGAGAATGTTCCAAAGCCAAGCAACTATCCTGCACCATTCTCTCCTCTAACTCCCCATTTCTCCTCTCTCTCCCCTTCTCTCCTCTCTCTCCCCCTCTCCCCCTCTCTCTCCTCTCACTCTCTCTGTTTGGAGTCTGGTCATGCTAGCTTGGTCTCTCTCTTGTCTGACAGATGCTGCTGTGTGGCTTTTTTCTCCCCCCCCCTATTCTCCCTCTCCTCTCCTCCTTTTTTAAACACACGTCCTCGTTTTTAAACTATCTATCATGCTGGCGGGGCCAGTGGGGTCTTTAAACTGTGGGATTGGCACTTTCTCAGCTGCTGAGCTGGAAAAGGAAAGGAGGCTGGATGCTAACAGAGACACAAATCTGAGGCCTGCCCGTTGGTTGGTTGGCTCTAGCAGTGAGGAGCGAGGAGCAAGACGCATCCTGTTTGAACACAGGTGGACTTATACACTCCTACACCTTCTGCCTGTTTGTGGTGGGGAGCTGAGGGGGGGGCTGTGTGGTGGGGACTGGGGAGCTGAGGGGGGGCTGTGTGTGGTGGGGACTGGGGAGCTGAGGGGGGCTGTGTGGTGGGGACTGGGGAGCTGAGGGGGGCTGTGTGTGGTGGGGACTGGGGAGCTGAGGGGGGGTTGTGTGTGGTGGGGACTGGGGGAGATGAGGGGGGCTGTGTGTGGTGGGGACTGGGGAGCTGAGAGGGGGTTGTGTGTGGTGGGGATTGGGGAGCTGAGGGGGGGCTGTGTGTGGTGGTGGGGACTGGGGAGCTGAGGGGGCTGTGTGGTGGGGACTGGGGAGCTGAGGGGGGCTGTGTGTGGTGGGGACTGGGGAGCTGAGGGGGCTGTGTGGTGGGGAATGGGGAGCTGAGGGGGGCTGTGTGGTGGGGACTGGGGAGCTGAGGTGGGCTGTGTGGTGGGGACTGGGGAGCTGAGGGGGCTGTGTGTGGTGGGGACTGGGGAGCTGAGGTGGGGCTGTGTGTGTTGGGGCCTGGGGAGCTGAGGGGGACTGTGTTGTGGGGACTGGGGAGCTGAGGGGGGTTGTGTGTGGTGGGGACTGGGGAGCTGAGGGGGGTGTGTGTGGTGGGGACTGGGGAGCTGAGGGGGGTCTGTGTGTGGTGGGGACTGGGGAGCTGAGTGGGGGGCTGTGTGGTGGGGACTGGGGAGCTGAGGGGGGCTGTGTGTGGTGGGGACTGGGGAGCTGAGGGGGGCTGTGTGGTGGGGACTGGGGAGCTGAGGGGGGCTGTGTGGTGGGGACTGGGGAGCTGAGGGGGTTTGTGTGGTGGTGGGGACTGGGGGAGCTGAGGGGGGCTGTGTGGTGGGGACTGGGGGAGCTGAAGGGGGGCTGTGTGTGGTGGGGACTGGGGAGCTGAGGGGGAGGGGGCTGTGTGTGGTGGGGACTGGGGAGCTGAGGGGGGGCTGTGTGTGGTGGGGACTGGGGAGCTGAGGGGGGTTGTGTGGTGGGGACTGGGGAGCTGAGGGGGGCTGTGTGTGGTGGGGACTGGGGAGCTGAGGGGGGCTGTGTGGTGGGGACTGGGGAGCTGAGGGGGGCTGTGTGGTGGGGACTGGGGAGCTGAGGGGGCTGTGTGTGGTGGGGACTGGGGAGCTGAGGGGGGGTTGTGTGTGGTGGGGACTGGGGAGCTGAGGGGAGGGGGCTGTGTGTGGTGGGGACTGGGGAGCTGAGGGGGGTTGTGTGGTGGGGACTGGGGAGCTGAGGGGGAGGGGGCTGTGTGTGGTGGTGGGGACTGGGGAGCTGAGGGGGAGGGGGTTGTGTGTGGTGGGGACTGGGGAGCTGAGGGGGAGGGGGGCTGTGTGTGGTGGGGACTGGGGAGCTGAGGGGGAGGGGGTTGTGTGGTGGGGACTGGGGAGCTGAGGGGGAGGGGGGCTGTGTGTGGTGGGGACTGGGGAGCTGAGGGGGCTGTGTGTGGTGGGGACTTGGGAGCTGAGGGGGGTTGTGTGGTGGGGACTGGGGAGCTGAGGGGGGCTGTGTGTGTGGGGACTGGGGAGCTGAGGGGGGTTGTGTATGGTGGGGACTGGGGAGCTGAGGGGGGGCTGTGTGTGGTGGTGGGGACTGGGGAGCTGAGGGGGGCTGTGTGGTGGGGACTGGGGAGCTGAGGGGGGCTGTGTGTGGTGGGGACTGGGGAGCTGAGGGGGGCTGTGTGTGGTGGGGACTGGGGAGCTGAGGGGGGGCTGTGTGGTGGGGACTGGGGAGCTGAGGGGGGCTGTGTGTGGTGGGGACTGGGGAGCTGAGGGGGGTTGTGTGTGGTGGGGACTGGGGAGCTGAGGGGGGGGGGGCTGTGTGTGGTGGGGACTGGGGAGCTGAGGGGGGTTGTGTGGTGGGGACTGGGGAGCTGAGGGGGGGCTGTGTGGTGGGGACTGGGGAGCTGAGGGGAGGGGGCTGTGTGTGGTGGTGGGGACTGGGGAGCTGAGGGGGGCTGTGTGTGCATGTATGTGTTTTGGATAAACTCACATTCATTCTTCAGTCCTAATGGCAGGTTGGGTGTGTTGATAATTGAACAACACATCACCACTGAGTTTAACTGAATCATGGAAGAGAGATAACAGTGCACTTATGTGAACAAGGTACTTTTTACTCCATACATTTTCCCTGACACCCAAAAGTACTCGTTACATTTTGAATGGTTAGCAGGACCTTAAAATTGTCAAATTCACACACTTATCAAGAGAACATCCCTAGTCATCCCTACGGCCTCTGATCTGGCGGACTCACTAAACACAAATGCTTAGCTTGTAAATTATGTTGGAGTGTTGGAGTATGCCCCTGGCTATCTGTAATTTAAAAAAACAAGAAAATGGTGCCGTCTGGTTTGCTTAATATAAGCAATTTGAAATTATTTATACTTTTACTTTTGATACTTCAGTATATTTTAGCAATTACATTTACTTTTGATACTTAAGTATATTTAAAACCAAATACTTTTAGACTTTTTCTCAAATAATATTTTACTGCGTGACTTTCACTTTTACTTGAGTCATTTTTCTATTAAGATATCTTGACTTTTACTCAAATGTGACAATTGGGTCCTTTTCCCACTGAATCTAGGACCTCATTGTTCTCATTGTTCCCTTCATGAGAGTGAGATACGGACGCTGTTCTTTTGTTCCCGCTGACATATTTAAGAGAGACACATTCAGCAAAGAGTATACCAACTGTTGACAGGGATGGTGAGATAGAGAGAGGAGGGATGGATGGTGAGATAGAGAGAGGATGGATGAATGGTGAGAGGGAGAAAGGAGGGATGGATGGTGAGATAGAGAGAGGATGGATGAATGGTGAGAGGGAGAAAGGAGGGATGGATGGTGAGATAGAGAGAGGATGGATGAATGGTGAGAGGGAGAAAGGAGGGATGGATGGTGAGATAGAGAGAGGATGGATGAATGGTGAGAGGGAGAAAGGAGGGATGGATGGTAGGATAGAGAGAGGATGGATGAATGGTGAGAGGGAGAAAGGAGGGATGAATGGTGAGAGGGAGAAAGGAGGGATGAATGGTGAGAGGGAGAAAGGAGGGATGAATGGTGAGATAGAGAGAGGAGGGATGGATGGTGATATAGAGATGGATGGTGATATTGTGTGTGTGTGTGTGTGTGTGTGTTTCTTCCTGGCCATATTGTGTGTGTGTTTCTTCCTGGCCATATTGTGTGTGTGTTTCTTCCTGGCCATATTGCTGCATCCCCTCACACCTCTGTTAGTGATGATGAGGCGATGGTGTGACCGTTTGGGTGAGGAGAGATGGATGGGGAGGAGGAAGGAGGCAAGATGAAGTTGAGGTGTGAAACAGACCTCATCTGTCATCCAAATGCAGACAGGGCCTTTATATATTCTGTCTGTTTGTGTGTGTGTGGAAGAGGGGGTAACAGGCTTAGTTTCCCTGTTGGTCTTTTTGTGTTTACATGCTTGGTTTTCTCATAATCTCTCAGTGGCGCCATTATCCGCTAGAGTGTCAAAGACACATATTGCGCTTTGAGGTGTCAGAGTGTGTGTGAGGCTTTCATTTCCTTGTTCGTCTCGTGTTCGCCGTTCATCTGAGAAAATCACACCTCGTCAACCAGGGACAGGACCCGCTGACAGAGCTACATTGTTATTTTCTCATGTTTGTCAAATGCGATACGCACACACACACACACACACACACACACACACACACACACACACACACACACACACACACAACCCTCTCCCTGCCACCCGACCAACCTGCTACCCCATGCCAGTATCACAACTCTCACCCCCCTCCCCCAGCTCACACCCCCCACCACGTCAGTTAGCCAGCATATGTCAGCCAGTCTCCCCCCTCACCAGACAACACTCCATGGGGGATCGTGCCTTCAGCTATGCCCCCACTCCCTGGAACTCTCTCCTCCTTGATCTCTGCGAATCCGACTCCATCCAAACTATCTAGAACGATCTCATAACCCATCTTTTCAGACTAGCATTCAGCCTATAGTGTGTTAAACTTTGATCTAGCTCTTTTTTCCTGTTATTTACCTATGGTGTAGGGGATGCAGAGGTGGTTGAAGTAGCCTCTCAATTTTAACTGCCTTGTTGACCTTGTCGTTGTTGTATTATTTTTCACCCCTGTATTATTGAGCATGGGATTTTTGGGGTAACATGCGCCTTTGTGGTAATGCACTTTGCTTTTAATATTGTCATGTTTATATTTTATTCTTTATTCTGTAAGTGTACTTTGAAAGGCGCAAATAACATGTATTATTATTATTATTATTATTATTATTATTATTATCACTATCACACAGCCTGGATGCATCTCTCCTCAGTATCACCTTATTCATGCCAGATCTCCAACTCATCCACTCACTACATCCTCCCACAGTCTCCATGTCTCAATGCCAGATCTCCAACTCATTCACTCACTACATCCTCCCACAGTCTCCATGTCTCAATGCCAGATCTCCAACTCATTCACTCACTACATCCTCCCACAGTCTCCATGTCTCAATGCCAGATCTCCAACTCATTCATTCACTACATCCTCCCACAGTCTCCATGTCTCAATGCCAGATCTCCAACTCATCCACTCACTACATCTTCCCACAGTCTCCATGTCTCAATGCCAGATCTCCAACTCATCCACTCACTACATCCTCCCACAGTCTCCATGTCTCAATGCCAGATCTCCAACTCATTCACTCACTACATCCTCCCACAGTCTCCATGTCTCAATGCCAGATCTCCAACTCATTCACTCACTACATCCTCCCACAGTCTCCATGTCTCAATGCCAGATCTCCAACTCATCCACTCACTACACCCTCCTACAGTCTCCATGTCTCAATGCCAGATCTCCAACTCATCCACTCACTACATCCTCCCACAGTCTCCATGTCTCAATGCCAGATCTCCAACTCATCCACTCACTACATCCTCCCACAGTCTCCATGGCTCAAAGCCAGATCTCCAACTCATCCACTCAACACAGCGGCTCTGGACCTCAACACAGCTGCTCTGCAGAGGTCAATCGAAACAGAACACTTCAGCTCAAAGGATTTAGGATGTCATGAATGCGTCCATAATGCAGCTGACCTGTCAGAGTCTGGCAGTAGAGGGAGCTCTATCCTCAGTAGTTCTAGCTTGTGTGTGTGTGTGCGTTTAGTTCATTTCTCATTATGGTAGCTGTTTTCTTGTGCTCTAATTGTGCCCAGGTAAGCTCTCAGACCTCCTCTGTTCTCTCTCTCACTCCCTCTCTCTATCTCTCTCTCAATTCAATTCAATTTCAATTTAAGGGCTTTATTGGCATGGGAAACGTATGTTAACATTGCCAAAGCAAGTGAAGTAGATAGTAAACAAAAGTGAAATAAACAATTAATATTAACAGTAAACATTACACTCAGAAGTTCCAAAAGAATAAAGACATTTCAAATGTCATATTATGTATATGTATGTATCTCTCTCTCTCTCTCTCTCGCTCTTGCTGTAAGTCATTGATCAGTTAAGCTGAGTGGATGATTTGGCATGGCCAGTGCTTTTGTATGTTTTTGGTAAATTGCAGTAGTACAACATTGTGCTGAGTATATTTTAAATGCTTTGGCATAGAAGTGTTGTGACCATGTATGCTTTCATGTGTGTGCATGCTTGAGTGTGTGTGTGTGTGTGTGTGCAATACGAGGGTGTTTGTTGTGTGTGTGTGTTAACACAGTCTTCTCTCTGTGAGTCACCATCTCCTATCTCATTGCCCTTATTTCTCCCTGCTCTACCTGCTATAACTCCCAGACAGTCACCTGACCACCTGACCATGACCCAGCAGCACCGCCATCCCCTCAGTTTCCCCTTAGCAGGGCTAAACCTAAACAGGTTTACCTGGGGAAATATGACAGCCGTCAGGAGTTTAATAATCCTACCCTTATTATGATAACCAAGCCCTTATTGTACCTTTATGATAGTGTTTTATGTGTTAATTATTGCTCATAGCTTCTTAGAACTGGGCCTATAGTGTATGGTAGTGATGGGAGTCCTGGGCTGTGGAAAGGCTTTGTATGAGAGGAGTGATAAGAGCGTGTTAGAAGCATGTTGAGAATGTCTTTAATTAGCTAGTAGCCATCAGGAGACTAGAGGGGAACAATGGAACATAGATTGGCACTCTGGGATAAGAGAGAGAGAGGGAGAGAGGAAAATATGGATGAGAGAATGAGGGAAAGGGGTAGATAGAGTAAGAGAAAGGGGAGAGGGGAGAATGAGAAAGAGAGAAGAAGATAGGAGATAAAGAGGAGGTTAATGACTGTCAGTTCATTGGCATCTCCTCTCTCTCTCTCTCTCTCTCTCTCTGTCTCTGTCTCTGTCTCTGTCTCTGTCTCTGTCTCTCTCTCTCCCTATCTCTGTCTCTGTCTCTGTCTCTGTCTCTGTCTCTGTCTCTCTCTCTCTCTCTCTCTCTCTCCCTATCTCTGTCTCTGTCTCTGTCTCTGTCTCTCCCTGTCTCTGTCTCTGTCTCTGTCTCTGTCTCTGTCTCTCCCTATCTCTGTCTCTGTCTCTGTCTCAGTCTCTGTCTCTGTCTCTGTCTCTCTCTCTCTCTCTCTCTCTCTCTCTCTCTCTCTCTCTCTCTCTCTCTGCCTCTGTCTCTGTCTCTGTCTCTCTGTCTCTGTCTCTGTCTCTGCTCTCTCTCTCTCTCTCTCTCTCTCTCTCTCTCTCTCTCTCTCTCTCTCTCTCTCTCTCTCTCTCTCTTTGTCTCTGTCTCTGTCTCTGTCTCTGTCTCTGTCTATGTCTCTCTCTCTCTCTCTCTCTCTCTCTCTCTCTCTCTCTCTCTCTCTCTCTCTCTCTCTTGTCTCTGTCTCTGTCTCTGTCTCTATCTCTGTCTCTCTCTCCGTCTCCGTCTCCGTCTCTCTCTCTCTCTCTATCTCTCTCTCTCTCTCTCTCTCTCTCTCTCTCTCTCTCTCTCTCTCTCTCTCTCTCTCTCTCTCTCTCTCTCTCTCTCTCTCTGCTCTCTGTCTCTGTCTCTGTCTCTCTCTCTCTCTCTCTCTCTCTCTCTGTCTCTGTCTCTGTCTCTCTCTCTCCCTCTGTCTCTGTCTCTGTCTCTGTCTCTGTCTCTGTCTCTGTCTCTCTCTCTCTCTCTCTCTCTCTCTCTCTCTCTCTCTCTGTCTCTGTCTCTGTCTCTGTCTCTTCTCTCTCTCTCTCTCTCTCTCTCTCTCTCTCTCTCTCTCTCTCTCTCTCTGTCTCTGTCTCTGTCTCTCTCTCTAACTCTCTCTCTCTCTCTGGTAGTCTCATCTCTCTATCCCTGTAGTCATGGTAATTATTACAGAAATTAGCTGCTGCCCCTCCACACACACGCACACACACACACACGCACGCACGCACACGCACGCACACACGTACACGTACACGCACGCACACACACACACACACACACACACACACACACACACAGTCACAACCTCTCTTCAAGCATCAGCGACATCTTGGGGCAGCGCTTGTGGTTTTAATTTGAGCTCCTGAGTGATGCAGTGGTCTAAGGCACTGCATCGCAGTGCTAACTGTGCAACTAGAGATCCTGGTTTGAATTCAGGCTCTGTCGCAGCCGGCCGCGACCGGGAGAGTCATGGGCGGCGCACAATTGGCCCAGCGTTGTCCAGGGTAGGGGAGGGAATGGCCGGCAGGGATATGTAGCTCAGTTGATAGAGCATGGTGTTTGCAACGCCAGGGTTGTGGGTTTGTTTCCCATGGGGGGCCAGTATAAAAAAAAATAGAAAATAAAAAATAGAAAATATGTATTCACTAACTGTAAGTTGCTCTGGATAAGAGCGTCTGCTAAATGACAAAAATTTAAAATGTAAATGTAATTTGAGACTAATCTGAAGTAATACTTTATATTCTGATATATGAGGGGAAAATAACTAATTATCCAAATTATAGCCATGTTTTAATGGTTTTTAACAGAGTCTCTGGGCTGTTCGGGGGTCAGTAGTAATTGGAAGGGGTGGGAGGAATGAACAGCAACAATCAGACTGGAGTTGATGAGAGAACACATGGGGTTACATACACACACACACACACACACACACACACACACACACACACACACACACACACACACACACACACACACACACACACACAGGTACTGGAGTACTCTGGTTGTTCTGTGCTTCCCATACTTCCATTCCATCTTGTCTTCCTGTTACTGTGCCTGCTATAGAAGTCAGTGTCCTGGGCTTTTAATAGGTACACACCCAGAGCCCATGTTGTTGTGACAGACTAAGTTGTTCTCTCAGAGAGATATGTTCTGTTGTTGACCTGAACATGTTTCTCCAAGATAAGCCATGCTCTGTTCTATTGACTACTACGGATACAAATACTCGACTGTTGAGATGGATTCTGATCACATTTCTTTCTAATCCAAACCAAGATAGATGGTTGCTTTCCAGAATCCAAATTTGGGAGTTTGAAGGACAAATATAGGGTAGGGACATCTCCTCCTAGATTGACATGTAATATTGAAAAATGGGTAATTGAAACATTGGCTATTCCAAAGTAAAGCAGTATGGGACTTGCCTTTTTCCTGTCCTGTCCTTTTGAAATTAGTGTGATTCTCTTTTAACAAGACACTTCCCTTTTCAAATCAGGAGTCAGTGGATTGAAATGGCCTGCATTTCCATTTGGTGTTTTTGAGAGGTTGTCAAATGGTTGATGTATGTAGTGCTATAAGATAAATGCAATGTCCCCCTCCCCCCAACACACAACCCTGTATCTTTACAGATCCCCAGGACCTTATGTCTTTATCTCTCTGTCTGCCCCCCACCCAGCCACCCAGCCAGCCCTCCACCCAGCCAGCCAGCCACCCAGCCAGCCCTCCACCCAGCCAGCCAGCCAGCCAGCCACCCACCAAGCCCTACACCCACCCAGCCACCCACCCAGCCACCCAGCCAGCCACCCACCCACCCCTCCCCTCCTATTCTTGTTTTGCCCTTCTCTTCTCTCCCTTCTTTCTCCTCCCCTCCTAACACACCTCTACCCCTTCCCTTCTTTCTCCTCCCCTCCTAACACACCTCTACCCCTTCCCTTCTTTCTCCTCCCCTCCTAACACACCCCTACCCCTTCCCTTCTTTCTCCTCCCCTCCTAACACACCTCTACCCCTTCCCTTCTTTCTCCTCCCCTCCTAACACACCTCTACCCCTTCCCTTCTTTCTCCTCCCCTCCTAACACACCTCTACCCCTTCCCTTCTTTCTCCTCCCCTCCCAACACACCTCTACCCCTTCCCTTCTTTCTCCTCCGCTCCCAACACACCTCTACCCCTTCCCTTCTTTCTCCTCCCCTCCTAACACACCTCTACCCCTTCCCTTCTTTCTCCTCCCCTCCTAACACACCTCTACCCCTTCCCTTCTTTCTCCTCCCCTCCTAACACACCTCTACCCCTTCCCTTCTTTCTCCTCCCCTCTTAACACACCTCTACCCCTTCCCTTCCCACTCCTCCTCTCCAACCCCCTGCCTTCCCTCTCTGTCCCGTCATCAATATTTCATAAACGTACGGTGACAAATGTATTTGAATGTGGTGTGGGGCGAAGACGTGGAGATGGATGAGCCGATCAGGGTGGTGGCGCGCTTGTGAGCGCCGTGGTAGCGAGCAGCTTTACCGCATACATTAGTCACATACAGACGGCTGGAGGGAGGAGGGAGGAAGGGGGGTACTGTGTGGGGGGAGGTGGTTGTGTGTGATGTGTATGTGTGTCTGTGTGTGTCTGTCTGTGTGTGTCTGACTGTGTGTGTGTGTGTGTGTCTGTCTGTGTGTGTCTGACTGTTTCTGTGTGTGTCTGTGTGTGTCTGACTGTGTGTGTGTGTGTGTGTGTGTGTGTGTGTGTGTGTGTGTCGCTGTGTGTACTGCATATGTGTGGTGCCGTGTCTCCCTCTCTCTCTCTGTGTGAGGAGTGGGGGCTACTGGTGGAACCGGAGGAGTAAATTTATCATAGTTATGGCTTTCTCAGGCATCCATTTTCCTGTGGGCCGCTGACAGGTAGTATCTGCATGCCCCCCCTATTTGATTGACGGCTATGGGTTCCAGTCTAACAGGCCTGCTTAGACACCTCAGTCCCAGCCCCAGAGCACTACCCACCAGGTCACACACACGTACACTCATGCACACACACACACACGCATGTACACACACACACACACACACACACACACATGTACACACACACACACACACACACACACACACACACACACACACACACACACACACACACACACACACACACACACACACACACACACACACACACAGATCACACACTCACACACACAGATCACACACACACACTAACACACACACACACAGATCACACGCACACACACACACACACACACACACACACACACACACACACACACACACACACACACACACACGCATGTACACACACACACACACACACACACACACACAAACACACACACACACACAGATCACACAAATCACACACACACACACACACACAGATTGTTCGGATGATCTCGACTGATCACAGGAACAATATCTCTTTGTGGTCTTTGGCCATAAAGGAAACAAGAAAGTAAACTGTAGAAGGATTATATGAAACTATTTTAATATTGAGACAGCCAAAGTTCAACCCAGATGCATTCCTTCAACCTCTGTCCCACTGGTAAACATGCATCACTTATCTTCTCCTTTCCTCTCCTTATCTATCTATCCCTCTATCCTCCCTCCCCCACTAACTCCTCTTCTCGTCCCTGACCCTATCCCCCTATCGGACATATGACTCAAGCCTCTCCGTGTCAGGGACTACATGTTTGGGTTCTTGTTTGTGACCCCCCCTCCCTTCAGCAGAAAAACAAGGGAACAAAACAACCAGAACATGATGATGCCAGAACTTTCCACCCGCATGTGATCATTAGTCACAGGAGGACAGGACAACATCCACATGCAAGGTTCTTGGTCAAGTATCAAATGACAACCTCCTGCCCATGTACTGCACAACCTTAGTTCCCCACTACTTTTCACCAGAGCCACATGTAGTGTACTGTATAGGAGAGTGTATAATTGGACACACACACACACAGTCCTTTTTGTGTTTATTATACATATTAGGTAATCATCATGACGATGATCAGAGATAAGAGAGGGGAGCAGTTAGCTGCAGGAAGCGGGGAGGGAACATTCTCACAACCACACACAGAACGTTTCGTACCACCACAACATCTTGGGTTGTTTCGGCTTTCAACTCTCTTCTTTCTGTTTGTCTTTCAACTCCTGAACTGACAGTCATACCTTGAGATACAAAACAGAAAGCTAGAGG
The DNA here is from genome assembly GCF_020615455.1 of Coregonus clupeaformis. Lineage (NCBI taxonomy): Eukaryota > Metazoa > Chordata > Actinopteri > Salmoniformes > Salmonidae > Coregonus > Coregonus clupeaformis. The sequence continues at coordinate 53,518,814 of NC_059202.1, read as the reverse complement.
TTCATAGTGAGTTTACATCATTAACCTGTTCTTAATCAGTAACACAGCATCCAGTTCCAACAAACAAAAACAAAACTAAGTGGTTTCCACACCAACATAAATCATGTTGAGTGAACATGTGCCTGTCTGTTTGCCTAAATCTGATTGGATGAACAAGATGATTCTGCTATTAATTAGGTCGTGTTGTCATCAATAGCTCATCCAATGGAAGAACCCTGCTTCCAAAACTATGGAATGTCCTGAAAGCACAATAAAAGGACAACATACATATATTAGGTACACTCTTCTAGTACTGGGCCGGACACCCCTTTGCCCCCAGAACAGCCTGAAATTCTTTGGGGCATGGATTCTACAAGGTGTGGCATTCAAACGTTGCTCAATTGGTATCAAGGGACCTAATGTGTTCCAGGAAAACATTCCCCACACCTTTACACCACCGCCACCAGCCTGTAGCGTTGACACCAGGCAGGATGGGGCAATGGACCCATGCTGCTTAAGCCAAATCCTGACTCTGCCATCAGCATGACGCAACAGGAACCAGGATTAGTCGGATCAGACAATGTTTTTCCACTCCTCAATTGTCCAGTGTTGGTGATCGCGTGCCCACTGGAGCCGCTTCTTCTTGTTTTTAGCTGATAGGAGTGAAATCTGGTGTGGTCGTCTGCTGCAATAGCCCATCCGTGACAAGGACTGACGAGTTGTGCATTCCGAGATGTGGTTCTGCACACCACTGTTGTACTGCGCCGTTTGTGGCCCGCCTGTTAGCTTGCACGATTCTTGCCATTCTCCTTCGACCTCTCTCATCAACAAGATGTTTTCGCCCACAGTACTGCCGCCTGCTGGATGTTTTTTGTTTATCGCACCATTCTCAGGAAACCTTAGACACTGTCGTGCGTGAAAAGCCCAGGAGGCCAGACATTTCTGAGATACTGGAACCGGCGCGCCTGGCACTGACGATCATACCACGCACAAAGTCGCTTAGGTCACTCGTTTTGCCAATTCTAACGTTCAATCAAACAGTAACTGAATGCCTCGATTCCTGCTTTATATAGCACGCCACAGCCACGTGACTCACTGTCTGGAAGAGATAATCATTTTCGTGAACGGGGTTGTGTACCTAATAAACAGGCCGTGTAAGCTTATTTCTTAGAAGGGTCAAGTTTTAATGCCTTGCGTGTCTCATTGCTATCCAGCCCAAATCCATGTTGAGCCTATCTGATGAGGAAAGTAGTATATTAAATGATCAAGAGGTCCATTGTAAATTATCAAAATGTATGATCAAATAATCAAACATCCATATTTAGAAGGGGAGAGCTTACTTTTGTTTTTTTCCGCAGATGTATTTTTGTAAATTCGGTAACTAGTTGTTGTTGCCATGGTATGGTTTCATGTGTCTGTACCGTCGTTGTGTGATGTCACTCTGGACGCGCTCAGTGTTGAATTGATTGCTGAGGGCTGCCTGGGTGATGGATCGGGCCGTCTGGTTGGATAATGTATTCAGTATGCGTGTGTGTGTCTGTATCTGTTTGTGTGTCTGCCTGAATGTATGTGTGTGTCTGTATCTTTGTGTGTGTGTCTATCTGATTGTGTGTGTTTGTGTGTGTGTGTGTGTGTGTCTGTCTGTCCTTCTGTTTGTCTTTCTGTCTGTCTGTCTGTCTGTCTGTCTGTCTGTCTGTCTGTCTGTCTGTCTGTCTGTCTGTCTGTCTGTCTGTCTGTCTGTCTGTCTGTCTGTCTGTCTGTCTATCTGTCTTTGCATGTATTTCTATATTCTGTATTCACCATGCAGTATACGTGTGTCTGGTCCATCTGGGGGACAGAGATACTGATGTGTTGACACTCTCAGGTCATCGCTTGCTATTGTCTGGTCAGGGTCTCTCTCTCTCTCCATCCCCCCTCCTTCCATCCCTTCCTCACTTTCCCTCTCCCCTTCTTTATTTATCTATTGCTCCAGTCGCTCACGCCCAAACGAAAGAGACACAAAAGTCCCCAACTCCTCCTTAAATCACTCCCTGACTGAAGAGAAAGAGAGAGCGAGACAAAGAGAAAGAGAGAGAAAAGGATAGGATAGGATAGATAGATAGATAGATAGATAGACAGACAGACAGACAGACAGACAGACAGACAGACAGACAGACAGACAGACAGACAGACAGACAGACAGACAGACAGACAGACAGACAGATAGATAGATAGATAGATAGATAGATAGATAGATAGATAGATAGATAGATAGATAGATAGATAGATAGATAGATAGATAGATAGATAGATAGATAGATAGATAGATAGATAGATAGATAGATAGATAGATAGATAGATAGATAGATAGATAGATAGATAGATAGATAGATAGATAGATAGATAGATAGATAGCTACAAGGATAGAAGGATAAAGAGGGAGAAAGAGAGAGACAGAGAGATAAAGCGAGATGGAGAAAGGGAGGTATAGAGAGAGGGATGGGGGTTAGAGCATGTTAGGAATGAACCTATCAATCCAGGGTGCCTATTATCCCGTGTGAAATGCCTCTCGCTAGCAGTCGCCTAGTTAGTGAGCCTGTTGAAAATTAATAAAACGCCAGCGGAGTGGTGGGCTGCCTGAGACAGGCCTGTTATTGATTAGGCCATGTCACAGGAATGGAAGGCTCTGCCATTAAAAGTACAAATTATGCGCCAGCATTTAGCCATAGCTCTTACTCATGTGAGGGACAGACAGGCAGCAGTCGATGGAGAGCTGTGCTCAACTGCCCCCTGATTCTCAGACTGAGGCTGCTCTTATCAGGGAGAAGTCTTTCTGTGTGTGTGTGTATTTGTGTGAGTTTATGTGTGAGTTCTATGGCGTTGAATAACTGTCTATACATTTGTGTTCTTATTGTAAATCTGAGCAGATTTGAATGGTTTGCTGATGGATCCCTTTATTTCATTTTTGACTCTTATAACTTTGGTTTAACATGCCAACATGTCTAACAACACAAAAGCAAAACAAGAGCCAATGCATAGAGGGTCTAGAAGAGAAGAAGAGAGCAGTAGAGAGAGAGAGAGAGAGAGAGAGAGAGAGAGAGAGAGAGAGAGAGAGAGAGAGAGAGAGAGAGAGAGAGAGAGAGAGAGAGAGAGAGAGAGAGAGAGAGAGAGAGAGAGAGAGAGAGAGAGAGAGAGAGAGAGAGAGAGACAGAGACAGAGACAGAGAGAGAGAGAGAGAGAGAGAGAGAGAGAGAGAGAGAGAGAGAGAGAGAGAGAGCGAGACAGAGAGAGAGAGAGAGAGAGAGAGAGAGAGAGAGAGAGAGAGAGAGAGAGAGAGAGAGAGAGAGAGAGAGAGAGAGAGAGAGAGAAAGAGAGTATATCTTTTTTGAAGTGGATGCATCCCAGTATCCCGGTGCAGAGCAGCCATTTAATCATGTAACAAATTAAATGATATTATTTTGACACACAGCCAGATGTCTTGGCTCGTCTCGTCTTCAGTGTGAAGAGTGATAGAGAGAGGGAGTGAGGGAGAGAGAAGGAGATGGAGAGAGACGCTGAGAGAGGAGTGAGAGGTAAAATTAATTTGTCGGAGCAGTGTGTGTCAGATCTGCATATGCCGGGCGTTTGGAGTCAGCGCTGTGATGTTGTCGTGTACGTATGTGATGTGTGTGTGATGTGTGATGTGTGTGTGACATGTGTGTGAGAGAGTTACAAGACAGGAGCCTCTGTAAAGCTTCAATCAGCAGGCCGCTCGCCTCCTGCCTCTCTGCGTCTCTGCCTCACACATGATGCAGTGGCAGGAAAACACAGGTTGAAAGATGATTTCCCCTTTTAGGGGGGTGGGAGGGGGGAGTGGGCGGGGTGGTAGACGGGGGGCATCAATAATTAATGACAAACACCTCATGTCAGAGAGGGTGAAGATGCTCCATCCTGGGAACCTCAGGCCACTTCAAAGCCTGAAACACACACACACCACACACACACCACACACACACACACACACACGAAACACATAGACACACACACGCACGCACACACAAACACACACACACCACACACACACACACACGAAACACATAGACACACACACGCACGCACACACAAACACACACACACCACACACACACACACACACACACACACACACACACACACACACACACACGAAACACACAGACACACACACGCACGCACACACAAACACACACACACCACACACACACACACACACACACAATGTGCCCCTTTATCCCCAGTTGATCTGCCAAGCCCGTAAGTATCTCCCATCTCAATACTTTTTGCGCTTACCCATTTTTAAGTATTTTTGTTGTTGTTATTGTTGTTGCATTGTTGTTGTTATTGTTGTTGTTTTCGTGCGAGCTGAAACCATAGCGACTGTTTCTCAGATCTCCAATGGCAGAGGAGGAAAAAGACTCCAAGCCACGGCATCTTTGTTGCATGATTTATTACTGATCAAAAGTCAAAGCAGTCCTCCGTCTCTCAGACGGATAAACGCTGTCAGGAAGGTTCTCGTGTCAGGGCTGACAGCTCTGGAAGTCTACAGTCTAGACGTTGGACTTTTAACCCAAATTACTTTCAGGACGAAAACATGGGAGAAACGGGGACTAAAGAGAAACAATAGCATTATCATCTTACACAAAAAAGATAATCTGTCTCTTCTTATTTTCTATCTCTGCTGCATGAAAAGTCAGTTTTTAGTGTGTCTGTTGGCTAAAGACACAGGCGTAGCTAATGGTACATTACACCCCAGGCTTAGTGCCCCCTTGGCACTGCCCACTGTAGAAGCACTGGGCTTAGTTAGGATGGCACGGAGAGCAGTAAAGATGTTTAGCTTACTGAAGAGCTAGTAGAGAGAGGAATACACACTGTGTGTGTGTGTGTGTGTGTGTGTGTGTGTGTACCTCAGTGAGCTGGTAATGGTTCTGCCTCCTCTCTGTGATGGGGTGTCAGCTGGAGAAGTGTTCTTACAGCCCCCCAGCTGTACAGGAGTGGAGGAGGAGTGTGGGAGAGAGGGAGTGATGGAGGGGAGAGAGAGAGGGAGGGAGAGGTGGGGGTGTGAGAGCTGAATCAGCGGGAAGCATGGCTAATCGCCGCGGCTCATCTGTTAATGAAGTTAATGAAGAATGGGAGCACAACCAAATACGCTGAGAGGAGAGAAGTTCCACCAGACTGGATAGAGGCTGCTGCTCTCTCTCTCTCTCTCTCTCTCTCTCTCTCTCTCTCTCTCTCTCTCTCTCTCTCTCTCTCTCTCTCGCTCTCGCGCTCTCGCTCTCGCGCTCCCTCTCTCTCTCTCTCTCTCTCTCTGACACATGGTTTCTTACTCTCTCTCTCCCTCTCTGACACAGTCCCCCTTTCTTTCCCACCCCCATCCACACACTCTCTCTTATCACCTCCCACCACACAGACACACACACATACATACATGCAACTTTCACGCTTGCCCCTGCCTTTCCTGCCTCCATATGCTTCCTTATCTCGCCTCATAAAGTGTGGATCGTCTCTTTAGCCCCTCTGTGTTTGCAGGGGGAGGAGATTAAGTAGTCTGCCACACCAGTGTCTTTGCACTGGGGAGAATATATTGAGTGACACCATTGGGACCTCTCAACTAAGGCTGATAGGTTGGCAAGACCCAGAAGAGACAGTGTGTGACTGTTAACTTTAATGTGTTACTGTTGAAAAATTACTTCTCTATCAATTCATCAATTAGATGTTATCTATATCGCATATTAATTTTAGACATAGCAGAGGTAATGTAGATCTGAAGTCTACGGAAAATGTCCCGCGAGGTGCTTGCTGTGAGTTGTTACTCCGTGGCTGTATTGAAACAACTTGGCTGCCATATTGAAATTGATGTGTTGATTTGACCTGCCGCCTGGCTCTGTGCCAGCGATATGCATTCATACACTACAGCTTCTTCTTTGTGTTCTCTCTAGGTCACCCTGGCCATGGCACCGGGCCACGACAGAGTTACAGTAGGGTTTCCACACACCTTGTCTAGAGGCATGTACACACACACACACACACACACACACACACACACACACACACACACACACACACACACACACACACACACACACACACACACACACACACACACACACACACACACACTGAAGAACCAACCCACATAGACACACACACACACACACACACACACACACACACACACACACACACACACACACAAGCAAGCACTCAGTCATGAAGGAACAAATACACACACATGCAATTTAGAAAACATCCGTAGCTTTGTCGTTAGCGTGTGACAAACCTGGTTAGCCTAATGAGAGCAGTGAAAGATCTTCACAGCCTGTCTGTCGCTGACACACACCCACGCACGCATGCACACACACACACCGTCACACACAACCTGCCTGCCGCTGGTTAATCAACTGTGTAAAGTACCATATCTATCTTTCAATGTTCTCCCATCATGGCAGACAGGTTTGATTAGGCTCTTAATCTCCCCAGATTGAGATATTAAAACACAGGACTGAGAGATTTTTTTTGCAAAACACACGCAAACAGTCCACATGCAGGCACACACATGCGCACGTGCACACACACACACACACACACACACACACACACACACACACACACACACACACACACACACACACACACACACACACACACACACACACACACACACACAGAATAATCAACCCACACAGACACACACAGGCAAGCACTCAGTCATGATGGAACCCACACATACACAGCTAATCCCAACTAGCTCTCACAGTCTCATGTCAGTATCAGACATTCATCCATGTTTCTCACACGTCAAATTTCTAAGTGTTTGAGGTTAAGTTTAGGCATTAACTCTGAATTTTTAAGGTTAGGGCTAAGTTTAGGCATTAACTCCAAAATATTAAGGTTAGGCATTAACTCCGAATGGTTAAGTTAAGGGTTAAGGATCGTGATAGGCTTAAAGCAAAAATCTCAAAAATAACTTTCTATCGCTGGATTTAAATTTACAACCTTTGGAATCAGAGGCAGATGCTTACACACATCCACCATCCATGTCCACAACACCCTAGCAAAACTGTTGCCTCTAGTGGCCGGTTTCCACTTCATCTCCTGACGCCCTCAGACATGGATGGATGTCGAATACTGACTTTTATCACGGGTGACCTGGCAGGCTAATCCTCAGCGAGAGGAAAGCGATGCTCTATGGGACTGTGTGAACGAGTGTGTTTTTACTACAATGGGCAGATATTGTATATAAAAGACATGACACACACACACACACTCACACACACACACCCACTTACACACACACACACCCACACACACACACACACACACACACAAACACACACACACACACACACAAACACACTCCAATGACCATAGAGGAACCACAGTGTGCCACTGACCTTTATCTCTCCTCTCTGTGTAATTACACATTAAGTTAATAAGACGAGGTCAGGCTTCTACCTTTGTTATTTCTCATATACCATACCTATAATAGCTATAACACATTTATAACCCATTTACAATTGGTACTCAAATTATATTAGTGTGAAATGCATTTCATAAAAAAAATATACACTACTGTTCAAAAGTTTGGGGTCACATGTCCTTGTTTTCGAAAGAAACTCCGGGATGCTGACCTTCTAGGCAGAGTTGCAAAGAATAAGCCATATCTCAGACTGGCCAATAAAAAGAAAAGATTAAGATGGGCAGTCTGAGATATGGCTTTTTCTTTGCAACTCTGCCTAGAAGGTCAGCATCCCGGAGTCACCTCTTCAACGTTGACGTAGAGACTGGTGTTTTGCGGGTACTATTTAATGAAGCTGCCAGTTGAGGACCTGTGTGGCGCCTGTTTCTCAAACTAGACACTAATGTATTTGTCCTCTTGCTCAGTTGTGCACCGGGGCCTCCACTCCTCTTTCTATTCTGGTTAGAGCCAGTTTGCGCTGTTCTGTGAAGGGAGTAGTACACAGCGTTGTACGAGATCTTCAGTTTCTTGGCAATTTCTCGCATGGAATAGCCTTCATTTCTCAGAACAAGAATAGACTGATGAGTTTCAGAAGAAAGTTATTTGTTTCTGGACATTTTGAGCCTGTAATCGAACCCACAATTGCTGATGCTCCAGATACTCAACTAGTCTCAAGAAGGCTAGTTTTATTGCTTCTTTAATCAGCACAACCGTTTTCAGCTGTGCTAACATAATTGCAAAAGGGTTTTCTAATGATCAATTAGCCTTTTAAAATTATAAACTTGGATTAGCAAACACAACGTGCCATTGCAACACAGGACTGATGGTTGCAGATAATGGGCCTCTGTACGCTTATGTAGATATTCCATTAAAAAATCAGCCGTTTACAGCTACAATAGCCATTTACAACATTAACAATGTCTACACTGTATTTCTGATCAATTTGATGTTATTTTAATGGACAAAAAAAAGTGCTTTTCTTTCGAAAACAAGGACATTTCTAAGTGACCCCAAACTTTTGAACAGTAGTGTATATATATATTTTTTAAATCATATTAATATATACATGTTAACTTTACAAGAATTTTAAACATTTTCTAATTTAATGGATCCTATTTCACCAGAGAAATTACATTCAAACAGGGAGCGAGCTCACATCCAGATGGGTGGTGGCTCTTGCCCCTCTCTCATCCTCTTCATCCCTTTCTTTCGATCTTTCTCTTCCCCAAACTGAGCCGAATGGTTCCCACGGTCCTGGGTTACATAAGGCTCATTAACCTGTATGTAGCTCTGATTTCTCCTGGCACACTGATTTACAGGACAGGACAGGACAGGAAGTTGGGCTGTGGTTTCCTGTTCCCGTGCTGTGCCCCCCCCTCCCTCTATTATCCTCTATGGAGGTTAGGGTCAGATGTCCCATTGCATTTCAGAACAGATCTGTTGGAAGGAAATACAGTAAGTAAGCCATTAGTGTTATATTGATTTAACATGAATTCCTCTTTATTACTGTAATGTAATAATGGTTAATTTTACACATCATTCACTTACATATGGTTATTTCAAGTTTTCTTAGTGTCGCCCCAAGACATGCCCACAGCCTTCAACTCGCCTTCTAAGGTGTGCGTCATTCACTGCACTTGAAATGGGGGGAAAAGATCATGAAATGCCTCCAACCAAAAAGTTAGGACCTGATTCAATCAGATCCACTTGAGCCGACATCAGCATAGCAGTTGTTTTGACGTGTCGGAGGTGGAACTTCGTTAGAGCTGTTAAATCTACAAGCAGCTCCTGGCATTATACCTAAAGCGGACATTGCCATTGACTGCATGGAGTCACATTAAAGAGAAATCTCATGCAGTCCTGTTTAGAAGTTTGAACACTGGAATGTGAGATGTAATCTACACCTTGATTAGGCTGATAGAAATCCTCATTATTTTGTTGAATGATTTTCAATTTGAGCGTCATTATTTCTATATAGCCTACACTTTCTTGTTCTGAACTTCTAACGTTAGTGATGATTTGACAGCTCCAATGCAGTTACACCTCCGACACCACCAAAACATGGTGTCAGCTATCGCCGGTTGACGCTTGATCAGATTGAATCTAGGCCTTAATCTTGCAAACGAACACTGACAATTTTAAAATTAATATACATTACTGATATCAATTAGCGTTTTCCCATTAAACTGTGGGATGGAAAGTGTTGTGCATTAATTACTTGATAATTATTATGACTAAGCTGAGTTAATTGTCCTCATCACAGGAAACAGAGACAGTGATAATTTGGTTTATAAAATATGTTTCTGTATCAATCATGTGGTCCTCTGTAGCTCAGCTGGTAGAGCACGGCGCTTGTAACGCCAAGGTAGTGGCTTCGATCCCTGGGACCACCCATACACAAAAAAATGTATGCACGCATGACTGTAAGTCGCTTTGGATAAAAGCGTCTGCTAAATGGCATATTATTATTATTATTATGTTCCACAGATGCCTCATGCAGTCTCCACCCTCCTCAATGACTTTTCTCCTCCTCTCCTTTCCTTTCCTTATCTCCTTTCCTTTTTGAGCTTTAACAGGTGAATGGGTTGGATGGATTTCTACCATTTTGCTTTAGCTTCACTTACGGAAAAAAACATTGAAATTTCACATGAAATCATGTTATTTTCCACATGTGAAATCATGTGTTTTTTCTGTAAGGGTGTAAGTATTTTAATAACGGTTGTCATGAAGGTATTTTTGTCACTTTGAACAGTAAAACAAAAGCAACCTGAACCAAATGACTTCTAATCTGCGTATTCTGTATATTCTGTGTATTCTGTGTATTCTGTGTATTCTGCGTATTCTATGTATTCTACGTATTCTGTGGGAGAACAAGGAGCAGGAAAGGATATCGCTCTCCAGGGAGCAGTCAGTTGGACAGAGACACTGTGAGACTGAGACATAGACTGGCTTTTTCTGATCACACTACTCAAAATCATTTTGTGATTTCATGTGACCAAGGAAAAATATATACTACTTAACACAATGCAGGTATGATTAAATTGAGTGCCCAATCATTGGGAGCAGCTGTGACGAGGCAGGGTAGTTAGAGAGACAAAGGCAGGCGTATCGAACAAATAGGAGGGGACGTCTTGAGTTCCAGGCCATTTAGCCCAAGGACAATAACCCCCATCTTGTTTAACTCACCCAACAGGGACTATTAGCCACACTTTAATTGTCTCTGCCTTTAATTGACCAGGTGGGGTGGAGGGAGGGGAAGGCAATCCCCCCCTTCTGCACTTTAACTTGGCCTTGGCAAATGAGTTTAAGATGGGGGGGGGGGGATAGAGGCTAGAGGTACTGGAAGTATAAACATAGGTTGGGGGGGATCTTTGCTTCCAGTTACTGGACCTTAATTTGGCCCTGCAACAAGAGGGGCACTGGCAAGAGGGACAACTGATGGTTAAGATACATTGACAAACCTTTTCTCTTTCTTCAACTTACTCGACTTCATGCGGTCCAATATAATTTCTGTCATTGAGCCCATATTTACTGGGTTATATTGGAGAGGTTTGGTTATAACACATGAGTAGAGTTCTATAACACATGGGTACAATCAATCAGTGTTGTGTGGAGATAGCTGTGGACCTCAGCTGTACATGTATTCAGTTAAGAGCAGCAGAGCAACCAGAGCGCCCCTAAGCAGCTTTGATGTGTAATAACAACACACATTAAACCCTGAGCAAATGATACTCTCACTATTAGTGCTATATTGCTGCTTTACACACTATTGAACAGCTGCTGGGAAGAAGAGCGAGAGAGAGGGAGGGACAGAGGGATAGAGAGGGAGACAGAGAGGGAGGAAGAAAGACAGAGAGGGAGAGGGAGAGGGAGAGAGAGAAGGAGTAAGAGATGGACCGAGAGAGAGACAGACAGACAGAGAGATATAGGGAGGGAAGGAGAGAGTGGGAGCGAAATCAAGTGTGCGGTTAAAATTGGCAAAGAAACACACATATTCTTTCCACAGGGCCGTGGGGTGAGACAGGGATGCAGCTTGATCCCCACCCTCTTCAACATATCTATCAATGAATTGGCGAGGGCGCTAAACCATTCTGCAGCATCAGGCCTCACCCTACTAGAATCTGAAGTCAAATGTCTACTGTTTGCTGATGATCTGGCGTTTCTGTCCCCAACCAAGGAGGGCCTACAGCAGCACCTACATCTTCTGCACAGATTCTGTCAGACCTGGGCCCTGACAGTAAATCAAAAGACAAATCAAAAGACAAAAATAATGGTGTTCCAAAAAGGTGCCAGGACCACAAATACAAATTCCATCTAGACACCGTTGCCCTAGAGCACACAAAAAACTATACATACCTCGGCCTAAACATCAGCGCCACAGGTAACTTCCACAAAGCCGCGAACAATCTGAGAGGCAAGAAGGGCCTTCTATGCCATCAAAAGGAACATAAAATTCGACATACCAATTAGGCTCTGGCTAAAAATACTTGAATCAGTTATAGAACCCATTGCCCTTTATGGTAGTGAGGTCTGGGGTCCGCTCACCAACCAAGAATTCACAAAATGGGACAAACACTAAATTGAGACTCTGCATGCAGAATTCTGCAAAAACATCCTCTGTGTACAACGAAAAACCCCAAATAATGCATGCAGAGCAGAATTAGGCCAATTCCCTCTAATTATCCAAATCTAATCAAACAAATCCAATTTGGATAAACTCCCATATATATTGGGTGAAACACCATAGTGTGCAATCACAGCAGCAAGATTCGTGACCTGTTGTCACAAGAAAAGGGCAACCAGTGAAGAACAAACACATTTACATTACATTTACGTCATTTAGCAGACACTCTTATCCAGAGCGACTTAAAAATTGGTACATTCACCTTATAGCCAGTGGGATAACCACTTTACAATATGTTTTTTTTTTCTTCTTTCTTTGGGGTGGGGTAAGGGGGGGTAGAATGATTACTTTATCCTATCCCAGGTATTCCTTAAAGAGGTGGGGTTTCAAGTGTCTCCGGAAGGTGGTGAGTGACTCCGCTGTCCTGGCGTCGTGAGGGAGCTTGTTCCACCATTGGGGTGCCAGAGCAGCGAACAGTTTTAACTGGGCTGAGCAGGAACTGTGCTTCCGCAGAGGTAGGGGGGCCAGCAGGACAGAGGTGGATGAACGCAATGCCCTCGTTTGGGTGTAGGGACTGATCAGAGCCTGAAGGTACGGAGGTGCCGTTCCCCTCACAGCTCCGTAGGCAAGCACCATGGTCTTGTAGCAGATGCGAGCTTCAACTGGAAGCCAGTGGAGTGTGCGGAGGAGCGGGGTGACGTGAGAGAACTTGGGAAGGTTGAACACCAGACGGGATGCTGCATTCTGGATGAGTTGTAGGGGTTTAATGGCACAGGCAGGGAGCCCAGCCAACAGTGAGTTGCAATAATCCAGACGGGAGATGACAAGTGCCTGGATTAGGACCTGTGCCGCTTCCTGTGTAAGGCAGGGTCATACTCTGTGAATGTTGTAGAGCATGAACCTACAGGATCGGGTCACCGCCTTGATGTTAGCGGAGAACGACAGGGTGTTGTCCAGGGTCACGCCAAGGCTTTTCGCACTCTGGAAGGAGGACACAACGGAGTTGTCAACCGTGATGGTGATATCATGGAACGGGCAGTCCTTCCCCAGGAGGAAGAGCAGCTCCGTCTTGCCGAGGTTCAGCTTGAGGTGGTGATCCATCATCCACACTGATATGTCTGCCAGACATGCAGAGATGCGATTCGCCACCTGGTTATCAGAAGGGGTAAAGGAGAAGATTAGTTGTGTGTCGTCTGCGTAGCAATGATAGGAGAGGCCATGTGAGGATATGACAGAGCCAAGTGACTTGGTGTATAGCGAGAATAGGAGAGGGCCTAGAACTGAGCCCTGGGGGACACCAGTGGTGAGAGCATGTGGTGCGGAGACATATTCTCGCCATGCCACTTGGTAGGAGCGACCGGTCAGGTAGGACGCAATCCAAGAGTGAGCCGCGCCGGAGATGCCCAACTCGGAGAGGGTGGAGAGGAGGATCTGATGGTTCACAGTATCAAAGGCAGCAGACAGGTCTAGAAGGACAAGAGCAGAGGAGAGAGAGTTAGCTTTAGCAGTGCGGAGAGCCTCCGTGACACAGAGAAGAGCAGTCTCAGTTGAATGACCAGTCTTAAAACCTGACTGGTTTGGATCAAGAAGGTCATTCTGAGAGAAATAGCAAGAGAGTTGGCTAAAGACGGCACGCTCAAGAGTTTTGGAGAGAAAAGAAAGAAGGGATACTGGTCTGTAGTTGTTGACATCAGAGGGATTGAGTGTTGGTTTTTTGAGAAGGGGTGCAACTCTCGCTCTCTTGAAGACGGAAGGGACATAGCCAGCAGTCAAGGATGAGTTGATGAGTGAGGTGAAGTAAGGGAGAAGGTCACCGGAGATGGTCTGGAGAAGAGAGGAGGGGATAGGGTCAAGCGGGCAGGTTGTTGGGCGGCCGGCCGTCACAAGTCGCAAGATTTCATCTGGAGAGAGAGGGGAGAAAGAAGTCAAAGCATAGGGTAGGGCAGTGTGAGCAGGACCAGCAGTGTCATTTGACTTAACAAACGAGGATCGGATGTCCTTGTCCTCCCTCCTGAATCCTCCTCCCCCTCCCCCCCTCCTCCCTCTCTGTGGATGACTTCGTCAACCTTCTTTTCAAAATGGTTGACGAAGTCATCCACAGAGAGGGAGGAGGGGGGGAGGGGGAGGAGGATTCAGCAGGGAGGACAAGGTGGCAAAGAGCTTCCTAGGGTTAGAGGCAGATGCTTGGAATTTAGAGTGGTAGAAAGTGGCTTTAGCAGCAGAAACAGATGAAGAAAATGTAGAGAGGAGGGAGTGAAAAGATGCCAGGTCCGCAGGGAGTCTAGTTTTCCTCCATTTCCGCTCGGCTGCCTGGAGCCCTGTTCTGTGAGCACGCAATGAGTCGTCAAGCCACGGAGCAGGAGGGGAGGACCGAGCCGGCCGGGAGGATAGGGGACATAGAGAGTCAAAGGATGCAGAAAGGGAGGAGAGGAGGGTTGAGGAGGCAGAATCAGGAGATTGGAGGGAGAAGGGGCAGAGTGAGTAGTGTTGGAGGAGAGCGAGAGAGAAAAGGATACAAAGTAGTGGTCGGAGACTTGGAGGGGAGTTGCAGTGAGATTAGTAGAAGAACAGCATCTAGTAAAGATGCGGTCAAGCGTATTGCCTGCCTTGTGAGTAGGGGGGGACGGTGAGAGGGTGAGGTCAAAAGAGGAGAGGAGTGGAAAGAAGGAGGCAGAGAGAAATGAGTCAAAGGCAGACGTAGGGAGGTTAAAGTCACCCAGAACTGTGAGGGGTGAGCCATCCTCAGGAAAGGAACTTATCAAACACCATTGTAAATACCCATATTTATGTTTATTTATTTTCCTTTTTGTACTTTAACTATTTGCACATCATTACAACACGGTATATAGACATAATATGACACTTGAAATGTCTTTTTTCTTTTTGAACTTTTGTGAGTGCAATGTTTTCTGTTATTTAACAAAAAATGTTTAATTAACTTTTGTTTATCATCTATTTCACTTGCTTTGGCAATATAAACATATGTTTCCGATGCCAATAAAGCCCCTTAAATTGAAATTGAATTGAGAGAGAGAGAGCGAGCGAGAGAGAGAGAGAGAGAGAGAGAGAGAGTGAGAGAGAGAGAGAGAGAGAGAGAGAGAGAGAGAGAGAGAGAGATGAGAGAGGAGAACTAGAGAGGAGGCTGAAGAGAAGAGAGCCTTCAGCAGGCAGTGAAGCCAGCTATAGGGCCCCAGTCAGGCAGTGAAGAGGCCAGCTATAGGGCCCCAGTCAGGCAGTGAAGAGGACAGCTATAGGACCCAGTCAGGCAGTGAAGAGGCCAGCTATAGGGCCCCAGTCAGGCAGTGAGGAGGCCAGCTATAGGGCCCCAGTCAGGCAGTGAAGAGGCCAGCTATAGGGCCCCAGTCAGGCAGTGAAGAGGCCAGCTATAGGCCCCAGTCAGGCAGTGAAGGGGCCAGCTATAGGGCCCCAGTCAGGCAGTGAATAGGCCAGCTATAGGGCCCTAGTCAGGCAGTGAAGAGGCCAGCTATAGGACCCAGTCAGGCAGTGAAGAGGCCAGCTATAGGGCCCCAGTCAGGCAGTGAAGATCCCAGTCTAATTTAGCCCTAGTAATGATTTAGCTAAATTAACAGGGATTGTTCCAATTAATAGTATTGAATGTTATTCATCACAGCTGTCTGGGAGCAGCCTTTCGGCTTCTTTACCACCTGATTTGTCTGACTCTCTCCCTCCTCCTTTTCCGACTGCTTTTAAAGACACAGCATCCTTCACTGTGTAGTGTGTGTCTGTCTGTGTGTATGTGTGTTTGTGTGTCTTTGTGTGTGTGTTTACGTGTGCATGTGTGTGTAGCGGGTGCAGGAAAGCGTGCCCTGTCCTTCACCCAGTGTTGTCTCTTCCTGAGTGGAGTGAGAGTTGGGCAGGGGGAAGTGAGAGGGGGAGGTTGGATGTGGGATGAGATGGGGTGAGAAAGGGTGAGGGAGAGGGGAGAAGACATCAGAGATGGGATGTTGTAGAACCCCGTATCGGAGCACAGGGATTCCCCCAGCCTGAAATGACAATAGGACAGGAAGGAAGGAGCTGAAAGGCTGTAGGCCAGGAACAGGTCCTTATGAGAGACCTGGGATAGGGATAGGACACACACGCTCACACGCATACACACACACACACACACACACACACACACACACACACACACACACACACACACACACACACACACACACACACACACACACACACACACACAGACAAACACACACACAGTCTTGTGCAGCTAACCTTGTGGGGACATACAATTCAGTCCCATTCAAAATCCTATTTTCCCTAACTCTAACCCCAAACCTAACCCGTACCCGTACCCTAACCCTAACCTTAACCCTAACCCTAACCTTAATCCAAAAACCAAACCCTAACCCTAACCCTAACGCCTAACCCTAACCCTAACCCTAACCATATTGTCACGTTCGTTCATCGACGGGTCAGACCAAGGCGCAGCGTGATATGCGTACATGTTTATTAAATATTAAACACAACGACAAAACAACAAACAAAACTAAACGTAAAGTCCAAGGCAGCACAACACAACATACCTTAACTGGAACAAGATCACACAACCCACTAGTGCCAATAGGCTGCCTAAGTATGGTCCCCAATCAGAGACAACGAGCCACAGCTGCCTCTGATTGGGAACCACACCGGCCAACATAGATCTAGAATACTAGATCATACAACATAAAACAAACACAACAAGCAATATACACACCCTGACTCAACATATAAGCGTCCCCTGAGTCAGGGCGTGACAGTACCCCCCCCCCCCCCAAAGGTGCGGACTCCGACCGCACAACATAAACATAACAGGGTAGGGGCCGGGTGGGCATTCCGACTCGGAGGCGGATCCGGCTCAGGGCGTGACGACCTCTCACTCTTCACCTCCCTGTTGCGCCCCTGGTCTGGTCTAGACCTCGGCGCATTGCTTCCCCTCTCCTTCCTCCCACTATACTCCAAGCCCTGTCTGGACCCTGGTGTGGGAGACCCCGAACCTGGAGAGGGGCTGACGTCTGGGTCTGGACTGGAGCCGCTGACCGGAGCTGGACCGGGCACCGATGGAGCAGACTACTCAGGCTCCGGACTGGAGCCGCTGACCGGAGCTGGACTCGGCACCGGTGGAGCGGACTGCTCTGGCTCCGGAGTGGAGCCGCTGACCGGAGCTGGAACAGGCACCGGTGGAGCGGACTGCTCTGGCTCCGGAGTGGAGCCGCTGACCGGAGCTGGACTGGACCCCGGTGAAGCGGATTGCTCTGGCTCCGGAGTGGAGCAGCTGACCGGTGCCGAACCAGGCACCGGTGGAACAGGCACGGGCCGTGCCGGACTGGACACACGCACCACTGGCTTGGTGCGAGGAGCAGGAACAGGCCAGACCGGGCTGGTGACGCGCACCACTGGCTTGGTGCGAGGGGCAGGAACAGGCCGGGCCGGGCTGGCGATGCGCACCACTGGCTTGGTGCGAGGGACAGGAACAGGCCGGGCCGGGCTGGCGACGCGCACCACTGGCTTGGTGCGAGGGACAGGAACAGGCCGGACCCGGGCTGGCGATGCGCACCACTGGCTTGGTGCGAGGGACAGGAACAGGCCGGGCCGGGCTAGCGGCGCGCACCACTGGCTTGGTGCGAGGGACAGGAACAGGCCGGACCGGGCTGACGACGCGCACCACTGGCTTGGTGCGAGGGCAGGAACAGGCCGTGCCGGGCTGGCGACGCGCACCACTGGCTTGGTGCGAGGGACAGGAACAGGCCGGGCCGGGCTGGCGACGCGCAACACTGGCTTGGTGCGAGGGGCAGGAACAGGCCGGGCCGGGCTGGCGACGCACCGCTGGCTTGGTGCGAGGGGCAGGAACAGGCCGGGCCGGGCTGGCGACGCGCAACACTGGCTTGGTGCGAGGGGCAGGAACAGGCCGGGCCGGCGACGCGCACCACTGGCTTGGTGCGAGAAACAGGAACGGGTCGGGCCGTACTGGGAACACGCACCACTTGCTTGGTGCGAGGAGCGGGACTGGGTTCCTTTATTAACCCCCGCTCCTTCTGCTGCCTAACCAGCTCCTTTCGCCGTGCCTCTACACTTTCCTTCTCCCTTTTAGCCTCCTGTAGCCTCGTCATCCACCCCGTGTGCCCCCCCCCCAACATTTTCTTGGGGTTGCCTCTCGGGTCTCCGTCGTCGGCACGGTTGGCGCCGTTTCTCCTCTCCTGCCTGGGCATCTACCTTCGCCCATGGCCCTTTCCCCGCAAATATCTCCTCCCATGACCACCATTTGCCCACCTGTGACATGGCTATTCGCTCTTCCTGGACACGCTGCTTGGTCCTCATTTGGTGGGATCTTCTGTCACGTTCGTTGAAGGACTGGTCGAACCAAGGCGCAGCGTGATATGCATACATGTTTATTATACCGAATAAACAACAAACTAAACGAACCGTGAAGTCCAAGGTAGACACAAACAACATACCTTACACGGAACAAGATCCCACAACCCACTAGTGCCAATAGGCTGCCTAAGTATGGTCCCCAATCAGAGACAACAAGCGATAGCTGCCTCTGATTGGGAACCACACCGGCCAACATAGATCTAGACATACTAGAACTACAACATAGAAATACACAACATAGAAACTACACACCCTGACTCAACATATACGAGTCCCCTGAGTCAGGGCGTGACATATATCTCCTAACCCTAACCCTAAACCTAATTCTAACCCTATCACTAATTCTAACCTTAACCCTAAACCCCCTAGAAATAGAATTTGACCTTGTGTGGACCAACATAATGTCCCCAGTTGGTCAAATGTTTCTTATTTACCACATACACACACCCACCCTCCACCCTGTGTACGTGCGCTCTTGAATCTTCCTGAGTCTGTATTTGTGGGAGCCAGAGGAGAGGAGAGCAGGGGGCAGGAGAGCAGCAGGTTGAAGGGACAGTGGGATGCATAGTAGCCCATTGTTGTAAGTGCTGGAATCTCAGTAGTCAGCTCCTGGTTCACCTTTGACCTCCTTTTCAAGGTCACAACAATGACCTTGGGCTTCGTTTTACAGGGTTTCTGTTCAGTCAGTGTAAATCTTACCCAGGTTGGATACACACATCAAGTCATGTCATAATATCACAGAGACAAACTGAGAGAAAGGTAGGAAGAGAGAGAGGAAGTCTCATAATCTAAATCGTCTTGCCCCTGACCTCATGTCACATGACCAGGGAGACTAAATCACTTCTAAGATCTGACCCCTGACATTTACATTTTAGTCATTTAGCAGA
>NC_059202.1:53474493-53494493 GCF_020615455.1 Coregonus clupeaformis | reverse complement strand
AGCCTATTCCCCCTCAGGAGACTGAAAAGATTTGGCATGGGTCCTCAGATCCTCAAAAAATTCTACAGCTGCACCATCGAGAGCATCCTGACTGGTTGCATCACCGCCTGGTATGGCAACTGCTTGGCCTCCGACCGCAAGGCACTACAGAGGGTAGTGCGTACGGCCCAGTACATCACTGGGGCCAAGCTTCCTGCCATCCAGGACCTCTATACCAGGCGGTGTCAGAGGAAGGCCCTCAAAATTGTCAAAGACTCCAGCCACCCTAGTCATAGACTGTTCTCTCTGCTACCGCACGGCAAGCGGTACCGGAGTGCCAATTCTAGGTCCAAAAGACTTCTCAACAGCTTCTACCCCCAAGCCATAAGACTCCTGAACAGCTAATCATGGCTACCCGGACTATTTGCACTGCCCCCCCACCCCATCCTTTTTACACTGCTGCTACTCTGTTAATTATTTATGCATAGTCACTTTAACTCTACCCACATGTACATATTACCTCAACTACCTCAACTAGCCGGTGCCCCCGCACATTGACAATGCAACGGTACCCCCCTGTATATATAGCCTCCCTACTGTCACTTTATTTTACTTCTGCTCTTTTTTCTCTCAACACTTTTTTTGTTGTTGTTTTATTTTTAATTAATGCACTGTTGGTTAAGGGCTGTAAGTAAGCATTTCACTGTAATGTCTGCACCTGTTGTATTCGGCGCATGTGACCAATAAATTTTGATTTGATTTGATTTGATATTGCTGCTAGTAAGATTGCACCTAAATCAACCATTTTATCGGATCATCAAGAACTTCAATGAGAGGGGTTAAATTGTTGTGAAGAAGGCGTCAGGGCGCCCAAGAAAGTCCAGCAAGCGCCAGGACCGTCTCCTAAAGTTGATTCAGCTGCAGGATTGGGGCACCACCAGTGCAGAGCTTGCTCAGGAATGGCAGCAGGCAGGTGTGAGTGCATCTGCACCCACAGTGAGGTGAAGACTTTTGGAGGATGGCCTGGTGTCAAGAAGGGCAGCAAAGAAGCCACTTCTCTCCAGGAAAAACATCAGGGACAGACTGATATTCTGCAAAAGGTACAGGGATTGGACTGCTGAGGACTGGGGTAAAGTCATTTTCTCTGATGAATCCCCTTTCCGATTGTTTGGGGCATCCGGAAAACACCTTGCCCGGAGAAGACAAGGTGAGCGCTACCATCAGTCCTGTGTCATGCCAACAGTAAAGCATCCTGAGACCATTCATGTGTGGGGTTGCTTCTCAGCCAAGGGAGTGGGCTCTCTCACAATTTTGCCTAAGAACACAGCCATGAATAAAGAATGGTACCAACACATCCTCTGAGAGCAACTTCTCCCAACCATCCAAGAACAGTTTGGTGACGACCAATGCCTTTTCCAGCATGATGGAGCACCTTGCCGTAAGGCAAAAGTGATAACTAAGTTCTTGGGGAACAAAACATCGAAATGTTGGGTCCATGGCCAGGAAACTCCCCAGACCTTAATCCCATTGAGAACTTGTGGTCGATCCTCAAGAGGCGGGTGGACAAACAAAACCCCACAAATTCTGACAAACTCCAAGCATTGATTATGCAAGAATGGGCTGCCATCAGTCAGGATGTGGCCCAGAAGTTAATTGACAGCATGCCAGGGCAGATTGCAGAGGTCTTGAAAAAGAAGGGTCAACACTGCAAATATTGACACTTTGCATAAACTTAATGTAATTGTCAATAAAAGCCTTTGACACTTATGGAATTATTGTAATTATACTTCAGTATACTATAGTAACATCTGACAAAAATATCTCATAACACTGAAGCATCGAACTTTGTGAAGACCAATACTTGTGTCATTCTCAAAACCTTTGACCACGGCTGTATGCTACATTAGTCTATGTGCCGGTGAGCTAAGGTCAGTCTGTTATTTCTGGTGTAATTCTCATGTCTTATCTGGTGGCCTGTGTGAATTTAAGTATGCTCCCTCTAATTCTCTCTCTCTCCCTCTCTCCCTCCCCTCCCCTCCCGGAGGACCTGAGCCCTAGGATCATGCCTTAGAACTACCTGGCCTGATGACTCTGGCGGTCCCCAGTCCACCTGGTCGTGCTGCTGCTCCAGTTTCAACTGTTCTGCCTGCGTCTAGGGAACCCTGACCTGTTTACCGGACGTGCTACCTTGTCCCGGACCTGCTGTTTTCGACTCTCTCTAGCTCTCTCTCTACCGCACCTGCTGTCTTGACCTCTGAATGCTTGGCTATGAAAAGCCAACTGACATTTACTCCTGAGGTACTGACCTGTTGCACCCTCTACAACCACTGTGACTATTATTTGACCCTGCTGGTCATCTATGAACATTTGAACATCTTGAAGAACAATCTGGCCTTAAATGGCCATGTACTTTTATAATCTCCACCCGGCACAGCCAGAAGAGGACTGGCCACCCCTCAGAGCCTGGTTCCTCTCTAGGTTTCTTCCTAGGTTCCTGCCTTTCTAGGGAGTTTTTCCTAGCCACCTTGCTTCTACATCTGCATTGCTTGCTGCTTGGGGTTTTAGGCTGGGTTTCTGCATAGCACCTTGTGACATCTGCTGATGTAAAAAGGGCTTTATGAATACATTTGATTGATTGATTGATCTGTGCCTCGACACAATCCTGTCTTGGAGCTCTAATTCCTTTGACTTCATGGCTTGGTTTTTGCTCTGACATGCACTGTCAACTGTGGGACATTATATAGACAGGTGTGTGCCTTTCCAAATCATGTCCAATCAATTGTATTTACCCCAGGTGGACTCCAATCAAGTTGTAGAAACATCTCAAGGATGATCAATGGAAACAGGATGCACCTGAGCTCAATTTCGTTTCTCATAGCAAAAGGTCTGAATACTTATGTAAATAAGGTATTTCTGCTCTTTAAATTTCTAACAGCTTGTTTTCACTTTGTCATTATGAGGTAATGTGTGTAGATTGATGAGGAAAACAATTAATTTAATCCATTTTAGAATAAGGCAGGAATGTAACAAAATGTGGAAAAAGTGAAGGGGTCTGAATACGTTCCGAATGCACTGTATGTATGTATGTTTTTATACTGTACATTGTGTGTGTGTGTGCCCGTGTCTGATTGTGTATGTGAATGTGAAATGCTTGTGTGAGGTCAACATCTCAGGTTTTTCTACTTCAGAGGGAGAAGCATACTTGATCATACTCTCCCACTGGACAAAGACGTAGATTCAATGCCTATTCCACGCAGTGGTGTAAAGTACTTAAGTAAAAATACTTTTTGGGTATCTGTACTTTACTTTACTATTCATATTTTTGACTACTTTTACTTTTACTTCACTACATTCCTAAAGAAAATCATATATTTTTAACTCCATACATTTTCCCTGACACCCAAAAGTACTTGATACATTTTGAATGCTTAGCAGGACAGGAAGATTGTCTAATTCACACACTTATCAAGAGAACATCCCTGGTTATCCCTACTGCCTCTGATCTGGCGGACTCACTAAACACATGCTTTGTTTGTAAATGATATCTTAGTATTGGAGCATGCCCCTGGCTATCCTTACATTTAAAACAAGAAAAGGTATCTTTACTTTTACTCAAGTATGACGATTGGTTAGGGGTTAAGGTTAAGGTTAGGGTTACAGTTAGGGTTAAGGTTAGGGTTAGGAGTTAGGTTAAAGGGTTAAAGTTAGGGTTAGGTGAAGGGTTAGCTAACGTGCTAAGTAGCTAAAAAGTAGTAAGTCGTTGCTAATTAGCTAAAATGCTGTCTGTGATGAGATTCAAACACAAAACCTGTGGGTTGCTAGACGTTCGCGTTATACATCGACCCATCCACCCCGACCAACCACCCTACTTTCGTTTTGCCTCAAGTAACCTTCTGTCTTATGTAACCATACCAAATGTAACATATCATGTTAATTTGAGTGTACCGGATTTCCGTTTACTATGTTACATCTAGTCTATGAGACCAGCCTGTGGGGTTAAGACATGATCTCAAACATGCACCCGTCACGTATGTCAGCCCTAGCTGTAAACACTGATATATGTATGCATCGCCTGTGTATTAACCAGGAACTCCAGAAGACTGAAAGGTTATCAACCCCCCGTCTGTCTGTGTTTAGTCTGGTTCACTTTCACATGCACATGCACACACACACACACACACACACACACACACACACAACACACACACACACACACACACACACACACACACACACACACACACACAGGTTGTTATGCAGGTTATTTGTGGGTAGAGGTTTTGTTGCCATGGAGGTGTTGGAAGTCTGATAAATCACATGACAGCCTGAGGTGAATGTCTGACAGGGAGTCTCTCTCTCTCTCCCTCTTGCTCAGTAGTAGTAGTGGTGGTGGTGGTGGTGGTGATGGTGGAGATGGTCGTGGTGTATCTAGTGTCTGATTGTAGCCACTAACTCAATGTTATTGACCGACGAAGAGCCCCACAGAGACTCCAGCTCACTCTCCCACAGTCCCTTTATGGACTGACCTCCAACCTCTCTCTCTCCTAATAACTGTTAGCAGACAGCACAGTGCTAGTAGACACAACAATACCAAACGTACAGTTGAAACTGGGTGGACAGTTTAGTCGTATACTGCATTTATATATATATATATATATATTTTTTTAAAAAAATAATACTCCATATTTTAGTGTGTGTGTGTGTGTGTGTGTGTGTGTGTGTGTGTGTGTGTGTGTGTGTGTGTGTGTGTGTGTGTGGGAAGGGGGGTATCAACCCTGCCCAACAGGTCAAACCCCTTACTCACGAGAGCCTGCTCCCCCCACTTCATCCCCCAACCATATAGTGGTGGCCCCACTTCGCTACTCAATATCCTTTTAATTGCGTTGGGATAGGTTTGCAGCGTATCGATTAGTACGTGTATTTATGTCACCCTGGGCCCAGGGGCTACATTGTATTTCTGTGTGGCATATTCATTTATTTACCTATCTATCCCACCCCCATGCATCATCCATATATCTATCCATCTTTCCCCAGAGAGCACTTCAATTCAAGGGCTTCATAATTACTGCAAACCTATAATTGAGTGCTTTGATTTAGGATTTTTATGTTCCCTTCTTCCATCTCCTCTCCTCTTCCTTCCCCAACACTCACACTACGCCTCTCAGAGTAAAAGATGGAGGGATGAGATGTGGAAGTAGAAAAACCGGAGATGGAGAATGGGAGATAGACCTCCTTCTTTCTCGCTCTCTCTTTTCTTTCTTATCAGAATCTAGTGTTTCGCTCACAGGCGAGGGGAGGGGAGGGGCACTGTGATAATTGTCATGGGAGATTCATGCAAATCGATGACAAATTAAAGAATGATAAAGCGTTCATTCCTAAATTGAAGGTGACAAAAACCCATTTGAGGCGGAGGAGAAATGGCCTCAGTTCCTTCATTTAAAAATAGGAATTGTAATTATGTTAACACCAATAGAACCCAAATCCTCTTTTCTTAACTCACTCACTCATTCATTCATTCTTAATTAATTTATCCTAAAACCGTGTAGGGAAGAACAATACAATGCCTCCATTCTCTTTCTGCCCCCAACCGACTCTCTCTCTCTCTCTCTTTCTTTCTCTTTCTTTCTCTTTCTTTCTCTTTCTTTCTTTCTCTCTCTCTCTCTCTCTCTCTCTCTCTCTCTCTCTCTCTCTCTCTCTCTCTCTCTCTCTCTCTCTCTGTCTTTCTCACTCTTTCTCACTCTCTCTCTCTCTCTCTCTCTCTCTCTCTCTGCTCTGTCTTTCTTACTCTTTCTCTCTCTCTCTCTCTTTCGCTCTTTCTTCTCATTCTTTCTTTCTTTCTTTCTTTCTTTCTTTCTTTCTTTCTTTCTTTCTTTCTTTCTTTCTTTCTTTCTTTCTTTCTTTCTTTCTTTCTTTCTTTCTTTCTTTCTTTCTTTCTCTCTCTCTCTCTCTCTCTCTCTCTCTCTCTCTCTCTCTCTCTCTCTCTCTCTCTCTCTCTCTCTCTCTCTCTCTCTCTCTCTCTCTCTCTCTTACCCTCTCTCGCTCTCTCTTACCTCTGGATGTGATGTGGAGATATTGGTGAGTTGTATTGAGGTGAAGGCTCATTTCCATAGTCTTAGACATTCTTTCTCCATCTCTTTAGTCCTGTGTGCCTGCCCTGGGGGCAGCAATAATACAAGCTCTGTTTTGGAGCTAGAGGTGGGGGGTTATAGATTGTGTATGAGTGGGGAGGTAGAGTGAGAATGTTATTTGAGTGTGGGGGTAAAAGTGAGAGTAGAGTGTGTCTATCTGTGTGTGTGTGTGTGTGTGTTTGCGCCACATGGTTTGGACACCACTCTACCTAACCCTTCCTAATCTCTCTGGGTTAAGTGTGAGGGTCTGTGTGTGGGCCAGTTAAATTAAGCACTTAATGGATTGGACCCTGCTCTACCTACCTCTACCTACACTGTTGTGTGTGTGTATGTGTGTGAGATTGTGTGTGTGATTAATGTGGTGCTGTCATGGCTGACAGCCTCAGAGGAAATGATGCGTTGTGCTGAGTGTCTCGGCAGAGACCTGATTTACCATGGTTCATTTCCATGTGCGTAGAGTCAGTCTGAGTGGAAGGTCAGCGGCCCACGTGCTCACATTAGTGTCTTTTAATCCCCATCCATCCGCCAGGGTAGGCCAGAGCCAGAGCCAGGAGAAGTTAATAATAGATGGGTCCTCGGTGGAGGGACTACAATACAGAACACACTGTGGGTCAACAGTACCTGCCTAGAGAAGGGCTGTAGTACACAGCTCTAGTCCCTCAGTACTACACTGTCTTCTAGTCTAGTGTTCTCCTCCCTCTCTACTTGTGACTTTAGTCTGTTTTGCAGCGTGTTGTGGTTGGAGAGGTAGTCTGGATGATATAGGAGATAGAAGGAGAGACAGAGATAGAGACTAAAGAAGAGATGCAAGAGAACTCAACCCCAACCCCTGATTTCCTCCTCTCCCAAACTGCTATCATGGGACAGATCCACATGAAAGTTTGTTGGACGTTCTTCATAACCCCTCTGCAGCTTCACGATCAACCATGTTATACAGGTCACACTGCACCATAATCCCTCTGGTTATTTACCTTAAGAGCCCATTTATACTGAAGAGTAGAGAGGGATAGATGGAGGGGAGGGAGAGATGAAAAGAGCAAGAGAGGAGAGAGGGAGACAAAGGGAGGAAGTAGATGAAGAGAGATAGAGAGACAGAGAGATAGACTGAGAGACGGACGGATGGAGAGACTAAAAGGGAGTGAGAGAGAGTGACAGGGAGGGAGGGAGAGCTGTCTGCTGTCATCTTGGGATATGGATCCAGTGGTTGTGCAGGGCTGGTTAGTGCATATCAATGTCTGCAGGACAGACACACAGGTTCAAGGATATCCTACTACACGTGTCACTGACAGACAGACAGACAGACACACTGAAATCTCTACAAAACCTTTACAATTGTTAACATTCATACATTGCATTATATTACTTTACATTACATTACAAATTAGAGTATTTAAGGACACTAGAGATTGACAATATTTTTTTGTTAAATCTCAACATTCTTTTTTTTGCAATTTGTATGTATTGTTTCTCTCTCTTTCTCATTCTCTTTCTCTCTCTCTCTTTCTTTCTCGCTCTCTTTTTATCTTTCACTCTTTCTCTCTCTTTCTCTCTCTTTCTCTCACTTTCTCATTATCTCTCTTTGTCTGTCATATTTGCTTTGTTTGGTTAATTATCTCCACAAGTTATTGTCTGTTTCTCAGTCTGGTGTAACGTTTAATTTCAGCTGAGTTAATGATCTAACCTCCACCTATCGGCTAGCTTGCCTGTGTGTCCCATAGGTGCAGTGTGTGTGTGCCAGCCTGTCTGTCTGGAGGACACTCTCTGTGCCTACTAAATGCAGACTGATTGATCGGCTGACCCATTGATTGATTGATGTCTAAGAACCCTCATTACCATCACTGGCCCTGTTGTTGTGATGTAATGATTCCTTCATTCCCCCCCTCTCTCTCTCTCTTTTTCTTTTTCTCTCTCTCTCTCACTCTCTCTTGCTCTCTCTCTCTCTCTCTCTCTCTCTCTCTCTCTCTCTCTCTCTCTCTCTCTCTCTCTCTCTCTCTCTCTCTCTCTCTCTCTCTCTCTCTCTCTCTCTCTCTCTCTCTCTCTCTCTCTCTCTCTCTCGCTCTCTTTCTCTCGGTCTTTCATTGACTGTCTAAAGCAGGTGGGCTGGGGAACTGGGTAGGGGGACGGGGTGGAGGGGGAGGGGGGGCTCAGTCTGGCAGACAGTCGCTGCGCTCCTGAAGGACGCGTATAGAAGACAGGTAATCTTTTAATCTCCCTTCCATCTCCTCCGCTTTCTACCCTCTCCATTCTCTCCTCTCTCCGTCAAAACATTTCATATTCTAATCGCTTCCCATTCGGGTCCCATCCCCTCTCCAGTACCTCTTAATGGTTTTCTATAGACCCATCAAACTCACCAACAACTTTATTGAATCGTTTTTCTTTCCTTTTTTTTTTATTTTTACAGTAGCCTCCTCCTTTTCCTCTTCTCTCCTCCCCTTCTTCTTTCTCCTTCACCACCTTTTTCCCTGTTTCTCTCTCCCTTTCCTTTCTGTCTTTCTTTCAGTCATTCTTAGCCCGAAGGTTACAGCTAAACGTGCATCATTCAGCGAAAAACAAAAGGAGTGAATTGATTGGGTTATCAGGCCGCTGTAGAGCTGGACCCTTTGATCAGAGCTGAAAAGCAGCGCTACATGTCAGAAATCTGCTTCTGCAGCTCTTTCCTGAGTTTTACAATTACTACACGCCTTCCGCGGTCACATCCAAAGTTTTCCCCCCTTTCCCCACAGTGTTGGGGTTAGCGCCCATGGCGAGAAACATTATTATGTCTATCATTCCACTTCTCCCAGACGAGGGCAGGACCGACCGGGAGATGGTGAGACAGATATTCTATTGTGCTGTAGATGGTGGGTGCTATAGTTCTGGTGTGGTCCATCCACTTCAAGTATCTCCTTGCATTTCAGTTTTTGCAATTGGAGTAATTCCACAATAAGAAAATATGAATATTGTTGCCCTTGGAACAATATGGTATAAATCAACCCATGGCAGCATGTAGTGATGTGTTGTCCCAAGGGTCTTCAGAGCCCCAGCCACCCACACACTGTTATCACTGGGTCCTATCGCTGTCTGTCTAAACATGGGGTCCTGTCTGTCTAAACATGGGGAGTCCTTTCTACACAGGAGGATAACAACAAGCAAACGTGCCAAGAGCAGAGGGCCATCCCCTGGTATGTGAACCTTGAACTTCAACCTTGAACTGTTACTTGTCATTGTGACAGTGTTGTTTGTTGATTATGTCTTTGCTTGAAGAGTTCAAGATTAGAGAAAAATAGTGAAAAGATTCAAGTGAACTGAACTAAATGGTTGTAAGTATTTTAATATAAAGCAGCAGCTACTCTTCCTGGGGTCCACACAAACATAAAACATGACATAATACAGAACATTAATAGACAAGTACATCACAAGGACAGAACAAAATACATTTAACATAAGGAATGCATGCTTTCATACATTTATGCCTTCATAATCATATGATTCATAGACGCTACTGAATGCAGGTGCAACACATGAAAAGGAAAATAGAAATGCAATAACAAGGAGGTGCGTTGCAAATAGGCTGACACTTTTCGCTAAATTCCCCTGACTTGAATATAGCAAACTTGTTTCGGGTTTCTCGTAAGGTCTCACCCCAAAATTTGAGAGGTCAAGAATACAATAGAGAGGACATGGTGTTTTGACTTAGCTAGAGTGCTTACCTGCCCCTTTAACCCTAACCCTAACCCTCCTTCAATCCCCCACCTGAGCTGCACACATACCCTCCCTCTAACCCTAACAATCCTTCAATCCCCCACCTGACCTCCTTTAACCCACACAAACAAACACATATAAAGAGCCACAACAAAGAAAATGTATTCTACTTCAAGCACTAGTACAGTAGCTATAGTGCTTAGCTGCCCCACACAGTGCCTGAGGATCCTGCCTGGGCACTCAACCCCCTGCACCCTTCTGCCCTTCCTTCACCCCCCCCCCTTCACCCTGTTCACTCCATAATTGGCTAGCTGATACTTAAGACCAAGAGCTTTTAATAAGCAATAGAGGCAGGAGAAAAACGGACAATAACGGCTGCCCTACATCAATTATTGGATACATATCCATCACTCTGCGACTTATACGTGACCCCAGGCACCTGCCAGTAGGAGTATTGACCGGCCAGGCTCTCCCCAGTGCAAGTGACAAGTTTCATTTGCAAGCACATGTATTAAACGGTTGTTAGAATGAGTAAAGGCATACACAGCCACAGCCACAGCCACAGCCCGGCTATAGCCTGTCTCGGTTCAACAAACCCCCAAGCTTTTATTTACAATACTGAACAAAAATATAAACGTAACATGCAACAATTTCAAATAATTTACAGAGTTACAGTTCATATAAGGAAATCAATCAATTGAAATAAATAAATTAGGCCCTTATCTATGGATTTCACCCTCTTGGGAGCCAGGCCCACCCACTGGGGAGCCAGGTCCAGCCAATCAGAATGAGTTTTTCCCCACAAAAGGGCTTTATTACAGACAGAAATACTCCTCAGCACCCCTAACCTTACCTGAATATGTGATGAATGAGTAGTCTGAACGGACATTGTTTCTGGTTGATGATCAGGATGTTTTTGACCTTCTTTTAAAGCTCCTCAGCCCCTAACCTTACCCACCCTCTCCTTGCCCTCTGTCCACAACTGACAGTGTGAATGGCTTTTGCTCCAGCACCTTCTAATATAATTTTCTGTTGATACTGTATCACATCTTTAGTGCTTACTGAGGCTCTGGAAGCCTTTGTGTGTGTGTGTGTGTGTGTGTGTGTGTGTGTGTGTGTGTGTGTGTGTGTAAATGACAGCTCGTCAACATGAGTAATACCATTATTTTTTAATGATCTGTTTGTAAAGCGCTGTGCTGTTTGTGCAAGTCCAGCAGGTCTATTCCTATAGCATTAGAGATGTGACAGCCAAACAAGGGCCCCATCTCCAGGCCAAACCCCCATCAAAACATGAAGAGAGAGAGAGAGAGAGAGAGAGAGAGAGAGAGAGAGAGAGAGAGAGAGAGAGAGAGAGAGAGAGAGAGAGAGAGAGAGAGAGAGAGAGATGAAGACAGAGAGAGATGAAGACAGAGAGAGATGAAGACAGAAAGAGAGAAGACAGAAAGAGACAGAGAGAGATGAAGACAGAGAGAGCGAGATGAAGACAGAAAGAGAGAGATGAAGACAGAAAGAGAGAGAGAGAGAGAGAGAGAGAGAGAGCGAGAGAGAGAGAGAGAGAGAGAGAGAGAGAGAGAGAGAGAGAGAGAGAGAGAGAGAGAGAGAGAGAGAGAGAGAGAGAGAGAGAGAGAGAGAGAGAGAGAGAGAGAGAGAGAGATGAAGACAGAGAGAGAGAGAGATGAAGACAGAAAGAGAGAAGACAGAAAGAGACGGAGAGAGATGAAGACAGAGAGAGCGAGATGAAGACAGAAAGAGAGAGATGAAGACAGAAAGAGAGAGAGAGAGAGAGAGAGAGAGAGAGAGAGCGAGCGAGAGAGAGAGAGAGAGAGAGAGAGAGAGAGAGAGAGAGAGAGAGAGAGAGAGAGAGAGAGAGAGAGAGAGAGAGAGAGAGAGAGAGATGAAGACAGAGAGAGAGAGAGATGAAGACAGAAAGAGAGAAGACAGAAAGAGACAGAGAGAGATGAAGACAGAGAGAGCGAGATGAAGACAGAAAGAGAGAGATGAAGACAGAAAGAGAGAGAGAGAGAGAGAGAGAGAGAGAGAGAGAGAGAGAGAGAGAGAGAGAGAGAGAGAGAGAGAGAGAGAGAGAAGGGGAGAGATAGAGAGAGAGAGAGAGAAGGGGAGAGAGGGAGTGAGAAGGGGAGAGAGAGAGTGAGAAGGGGGGAGAGAGAGAGTAAGAGAGAGATAGAGAGATAGAGAGACAGAGAGTGAGTGAGTTGAGGATGAGAAATTATGAAGGGGGTTGTAAAGCAGCCACTCCCCCTCCCTCCTTCTTCTTTCCTACTCCCTCCTCCCTCCTCCCTCCTTCCTGCTCCCTTCATTCCCTGGCCCGTAGAGTTATGCCTCCCTTAATTGGCTTCAGTAGTGCTCAGAGCAAACAGTTTAAATAAGTAAAAGGATCCTGGATGAGGAAGCAGGGCCCTGAAATTATTGGAACTACATCCGCCAGAATGCTACACTACACTATACTGGTCTGGTCTGTACTGGTCTGGATTTTCTCTCTCTCTCTGTCTCTCTCTGTCTCTCCCTCTCACTCTCTGTCTCTCTCTCCCTCTCTGACTCTCTCTCTCTCTCTCTGTCTCTCCCTCTCCCTCTCCCTCTCTGTCTCTCCCTCTCCCTCTCGCTCTCTTTGAATTCAATTCAATTCAATTTAGTCTTCATCGACCTGGCCAAGGCTTTTGACTCTGTCAATCACCATATTCTTATTGCCAGACTAAATAGCCTTGGTTTCTCAAATGACTGCCTCGCCTGGTTCACCAACTACTTCTCAGATAGAGTTAAATGTGTCAAATCGGAGGGCCTGTTGTCTGGACCTCTGGCAATCTCTATAGGGGTGCCACAGGGTTCAATTCTCGGGCCGACTCTATTCTCTGTGTATACCAATGATGTCGCTCTTGCTGCTGGTGACTCTCAGATCCACCTCTCCGCAGACGACACCATTTTGTATACATCCGGCCCTTCATTGGACACTGTGTTAACAAACTTCCAAACGAGCTTCAATGCCATACAACACTCCTTCAGTAGCCTCCAACTGCTATTAAACACTAGTAAAACTAAATGCATGCTCTTCAATCGAACGCTGCTTGCACCCGCCCGCCCGACTAGAATCACTACTCTCGGCGGGTCTGACTTAGAATATGTGGACAACTACAAATACCTAGGTGTCTGGTTAGACCGTAAAACTCTACTTCGAGACTCACATTAAGCATCTCCAATCCAAAGTTAAATCTAGAATCGGCTTCCTATTTCGCAACAAAGCCTCCTTCACTCATGCTGCTAAACATGCCCTCGTAAAACTGACTATCCTACCGATCCTTGACTTCGGCGATGTCATTTACAAAATAGCTTCCAACACTCTACTCAGCAAATTGGATGTAGTCTATCAAAGTGCCATCCGTTTTGTCACCAAAGCCCCATATGCTACCCACCATTGTGACCTGTACGCTTTCGTTGGCTGGCCCTCACTACATATTCGTCGCCCAACCCACTGGCTCCAGGTCATCTATAAATCACTGATAGGCAAATCCCCGCCTTATCTTAGATCATTGGTCACCATAGCAACACCCACCCGTAGTATGCGCTCCAGCAGGTACAGTGGGGAAAAAAAGTATTTAGTCAGCCACCAATTGTGCAAGTTCTCCCACTTAAAAAGATGAGAGAGGCCTGTAATTTTCATCATAGGTACACGTCAACTATGACAGACAAATTGAGAGAGAAAAAATCGAGAAAATCACATTGTAGGATTTTTCATGAATTTATTTGCAAATTATGGTGGAAAATAAGTATTTGGTCACCTACAAACAAGCACGATTTCTGGCTCTCACAGACCTGTAACTTCTTCTTTAAGAGGCTCCTCTGTCCTCCACTCGTTACCTGTATTAATGGCACCTGTTTGAACTTGTTATCAGTATAAAAGACACCTGTCCACATCCTCAAACAGTCACACTCCAAACTCCACTTTGGCCAAGACCAAAGAGCTGTCAAAGGACACCAGAAACAAAATTGTAGACCTGCACCAGGCTGGGAAGACTGAATCTGCAATAGGTAAGCAGCTTGGTTTGAAGAAATCAACTGTGGGAGCAATTATTAGGAAATGGAAGACATAAAAGACCACTGATAATCTCCCTCGATCTGGGGCTCCACGCAAGATCTCACCCCGTGGGGTCAAAATGATCACAAGAACGGTGAGCAAAAATCCCAGAACCACACGGGGGGACCTAGTGAATGACCTGCAGAGAGCTGGGACCAAAGCAACAAAGCCTACCATCAGTAACACACTACGCCGCCAGGGACTCAAATCCTGCAGTGCCAGACATGTCCCCCTGCTTAAGCCAGTACATGTCCAGGCCCGTCTGAAGTTTGCTAGAGTGCATTTGGATGATCCAGAAGAGGATTGGGAGAATGTCATATGGTCAGATGAAACCAAAATAGAACTTTTTGGTAAAAACTCAACTCGTCGTGTTTGGAGGACAAAGAATGCTGAGTTGCATCCAAAGAACACCATACCTACTGTGAAGCATGGGGGTGGAAACATCATGCTTTGGGGCTGTTTTTCTGCAAAGGGACCAGGACGACTGATCCGTGTAAAGGAAAGAATGAATGGGGTCATGTATTGTGAGATTTTGAGTGAAAACCTCCTTCCATCAGCAAGGGCATTGAAGATGAAACGTGGCTGGGTCTTTCAGCATGACAATGATCCCAAACACATCGCCCGGGCAACGAAGGAGTGGCTTCGTAAGAAGCATTTCAAGGTCCTGGAGTGGCCTAGCCAGTCTCCAGATCTCAACCCCATAGAAAATCTTTGGAGGGAGTTGAAAGTCTGTGTTGCCCAGCGACAGCCCCAAAACATCACTGCTCTAGAGGAGATCTGCATGGAGGAATGGGCCAAAATACCAGCAACAGTGTGTGAAAACCTTGTGAAGACTTACAGAAAACGTTTGACCTGTGTCATTGCCAACAAAGGGTATATAACAAAGTATTGAGAAACTTGTGTTATTGACCAAATACTTATTTTCCACCCATCTGTAATTAGCCCACCCAACTACCTCATCCCCATATTGTTATTTAGATTGTTATTTATTTTGTTCATTTGCACCCCAGTATCTCTATTTGCACATCATCTTCTACACATCTATCACTCCAGTGTTAATACTAAATTGTAATTATTTTGCACTATGGCCTATTTATTGCCTTACCTCCATAACTTACTACATTTGCACACACTGTATACAGATTTTCTATTGTGTTATTGACTGTACGTTTTGTTTTTGTTTATTCCATATGTAACTCTGTGTTGTTGTTGTTTGGCCAGGTCGCAGTTGTAAATGAGAACTTGTTCTCAACTGGCTTACCTGGTTAAATAAATGTTAAATAAAAAAATTAAAAAATTAACTGTGGTATTTCACCCAATAGATATTACATTTACATTTAAGTCATTTAGCAGACGCTCTTATCCAGAGCGACTTACAAATTGGTGCATTCACCTTATGATAGCCAGTGGGACAACCACTTTACAATGTTTTATTTATTAAATTTAATTTTTCGAGTATATTTAAAAAACATTTTTTTTATATATATATTATTTAAAAAAAAAAAAATGTTGTGGGTGTGGGGTAGGGGGGGGAACAATGATTACTTTTATACTATCCCAGGTATTCCTTAAAGAGGTAGGGTTTCAAGTGTCTCCGGAAGGTGGTCAGTGACTCCGCTGTCCTGGCGTCGTGAGGGAGCTTGTTCCACTGGGGTGCCAGAGCAGCGAACAGTTTTGACTGGGCTGAGCAGGAACTGTGCTTCCGCAGAGGTATGGGGACCAGCAGGCCAGAGGTGGAAGAACGCAATGCCCTCGTTTGGGTGATCAGGGAGGGAGGGAGATATGGGAGTTTATCCAAATTGGATTTGTTTTCGAATTCTTTGTAGGTCTGTGTAATCTGAGGGGAGTATGTAATTTTGGGTCAGTCACTGTGGTCAGGTATTCTGCCACTTATTATGGCCAAATAGCATTCTAGTTTGCTCTTTTTTTTGTTAATTCTTTCCAATGTGTCAAGTAATTATATTTTAGTTTTCTCATGATTTGGTTGGGTCTAATTGTGTTGCTGTCCTTGTGCTCTGTGCTGTACGTTTGTGTTTGTGTTTGTGAACAGAGCCCCAGGACCAGCTTGCTTAAGGGACTCTTGTCCAGGTTCATCTCTCTGTAGGTGATGGCTTTGTCATGGAAGGTTTGGGAATCGCTTTTAGGTAGTTGTAGAACTCTTTTCTGAATTTTGATAGTTAGCAGGTATCAGCCTCATTCTGCTCTGCATGCATTATTTGGTGTTTTACATTGTACACAGAGGATATTTCTGAAGAATTCTACATGCAGTCTCAATTTGGTGTTTGTCCCATTTTGCGAATTCTTGGTTGATGAGCGGACCCCAGAACTCACAAAGATAAAGGGTTCTATAACTGATTAAATTATTTTTAGCCAGATCCTAATTGGTATGTCAAATTTTATGTTCCTTTTCATGGCATAGAAGGCCCTTCTAGCCTTGTCTCCAAGATCATTCACAGCTTTGTGGAAGTTACCTATGGCGCTGATGTTTAGGCCGAGGTATGTATAGTTTTTTGTGTGCTCTAGGGCAATGGTGTCTAGATGGAATTTGTATTTGTGGTCCTGGCACCTGGACCTTTTTGGAACACCATTATTTTTGTCTTTTTCGCTCTCTCTCGCTCTCTCGCTCGCTCGCTCTCTCTCTCTCTGTCTCTCTCTCTCTCGCAGTCTCTCGTACTCTCTCTCTCTCTCTCCCCTCTCGCTCTCCCTCTCTCTCTCTCTCTCTCTCCCTCTCTCTCTCTCTCTCTCTCTCTCTCTCTCTCTCTCTCTCTCTCTCTCTCTCTCTCTCTCTCTCTCTCTCTCTCTCTCTCTCTCTCTCTTTCTCTCACTCTCTCTCTCTCTTTCTCTCTCTCTCGCAGTCTCTCTCTCTCTCTCTCTCTCTCTCTCTCTCTCTCTCTCTCTCTCTCTCTCTCTCTCTCTCTCTCTCTCTCTCTCTCTCTCTCTCTCTCTCTCTCTCTCTCTCTCTCTCTCTCTCTCTCTGGGCTGGGACAGAGCTTGGAAGGGGGAGAGAGGGTGTCACAGGAAAGGAGAGTGGGGAGGTAGAGCTGGGCTTGGCTGACATGGCAGGGATGGGGGAGGCACAGAGAGGGGGATAGTAGGGGCAGGAGAGCTGATGGGGGTGATATTCCAGGTGGTGGAGACAAGTGCAGTAACGTGTAGGGGAAGGAGAGCTGAGCTAGGCTGACGGGGGAGAGATGTGGGGAGGCAGGCATAGAATGAGGGAGTATAGCTGACAGGGGAGGGATGTGGGGAGGCAGGCATAGAATGAGGGAGTATAGCTGCATAGAATGAGGGAGTATAGCTGACAGGGGAGGAAGAAGGAGAGAGAGTCTAGCTGACGGGGAGAGACGGGAGAGGGAGGGAGTGATGGGGTAGTGACAGGGGAGGGACAGAGTGATAAGGATAAACGGGGGAGGGAGGGAGTAATGGGGGAAAATGAGGGAGGGAGGGAGTGATGGGGAAGTGGCGGGAGGGAGGGAGTGGTGGGGGAGAAATGGGGGAGGGAGAGAGTGATCGGGAAGTGAAGGGGGAGAGACGGGGGAGGAGGGACTGATGGGGCAGTGATGGGGATGGAGGGAGTGATGGGGGAGGTGACGGGGAGAGTGATGGGGTAACGGGGAGGGAGGGAGTGATGTGGGAGTGATGGGGAGGGAGGGAGTGATGGGGTAGTGATGGGGGAGGGAAGGAGTGACTGGGGGGAGACAGGGGAGGGAGTGATGGGGAAGTGATGGGGAGGGAGTGATGGGGGAGAGACAGGGAGGGAGTGATGGGGAGGGAGTGATGGGGGAGTGATGCGGAGGGAAGGAGTGATGGGGAAGTGACGGGGGAGGGAGTGATGGGGTGGGTAACGTGGGAGGGAGGGATTGATGTGGGAGTGACGGGAGAGGGAGAGAGTGATGGGGGAGAGACAGGGGAGGGAGGAAGGCAGTGATGGTGGAGGAGAGACGGGGGAGGGGGGGAGTGATGGGGGAGTAACGGGGGAGGGAGTGATGGGGGAGTGACGGGAGAGTGATGGGCAGCCCACAGGTACCGGGCTCCATTATATCCTGACCCTGACGTTTAATCAGGCGTCTCTCTGACATGTTTATAAGGCTGAACTTTGCAGTGCTATTAGAGGCTGCTAGACATGCCGGGCCCCGGCCCCATACCCCGGCCCCTAGGGCAGGCCTGGCCCTTTACCTCCTCTCCTCACCTATTATATGCTAATTACCACCACTCTTATAGCGCACTTACAAGGAGTTAATTTAGTGGGCCATTACACTGGTCTATATTTCAGGGTGCACTGCGGATGGCCCTCGTGGGGGTTTGGGGAGCTGTGGAGCGAGGGATGGAGGGATGGATGGATGGAGGAAAGGGTGAAGGGTAGTCTATATCCTGCGGGGCAGAAGAGATGAGAGGAATGAAGTGTGAGAGCTCTCATCTCTTTGCTATCTCTATCTGGATGGGAGGAAATTAAAGATCTGGCAGTTTGTGAGATGCACAGAGAGAAAGGGTGAGAGAGACAGCTCCAGTCCAAGTGTGCTAAACTGTTTAGATTATGGTAATAGTTTGATTGAATAGAAGAGCTGTGTCTGTGTGTGTGAAATAGTGTGTAAGTGTGTGTTTGTGTGCGTTTGTACATCCCTTTGTGCAGTGCACTGCCATATATCCCTCAGTGTTCAGGTGTGTACAGTACCATACACCGCATCAGAACCCCCTCTGCTGAGCTGAGCTGCTAGCTAGTGAAGTGCACCAGGCAGCACTTGAGCCCAGATTAATAGGTGACATTTACGAGTGAGTGGTGAGTGTGTGTGTGTGAGTGTGTGTGTGTGTGTGAGTGTGTGTGAGTGTGTGTGTGTGTGTGTGTGTGTGTGTGTGTGTGTGTGTGTGTGTGTGTGTGTGTGTGTGTGTGTGTGTGTGTGTGTGTGTGTGTGTGTGTGTGTGTGTGTGTGTGTGTGTGTGTGTGTGTGTGTGTGTGTGTGCGAGTTGCAGGATCAGGACTGCGTGATATAGAGCCCACTATCACCTAGACAGGAGTAAACTACACCCACTCCCCGGGAACCCTAAAGGGCAAGCCTAATAGCTGCCTCCTGATATATGCCCTTTCAGCGCAACAACTTTTATTCAAGAGCCCCTTGTTGCACCCGTCTTTCTCCTTTCTCACTATTTATGAACATATTAAAGGTGTGCGTTGCTGTTATTCGCTGGTTAGGTACTTTTTACTGCTAGAGTCCTCAACACGTAACCTGCTGTAAACTTATTTCATCCTGCTATTCAACACCACTGGTTTCCTTTCATCATTTTCTTTCCTCTCATTGCATGTCAAGCTTCTTTCTGGTTTGTAATGTCTGTATCCAGCTATAAACCTCTCCTTTACATGCAGTACCAGTCAAAAGTTTGGACACACCTACTCATTCAAGGGTTTTTCTTCATTTTTACTATTTTTGACATTGTAGAATAATAGTGAAGACATCAAAACTATGAAATAACACATATGGAATCATGTCGTAACCAAAAAAGTGTTAAACAAATCAGCTTTGCACACTCTTGGCATTCTCTCAACCAGCTTCATGAGGTAGTCATATGGAATGCATTTCAGTTAACAGGTGTGCCTTCTTAAAAGTGGGGGGTACAGAAGATAGCCCTATTTGGTAAAAGACTAAGTCCATATTATGGCAAGAACAGCTCAAATAAGCAAAGAGAAACGACATTCCATCATTACTTTAAGACATTAAGGTCAGTCAATATGGAAAAACTTCAAGAACATTGAACGTTTCTTCAAGTGCAGTCGCAAAAAACCATCAAGCGCTATGATGAAACTGGCTCTCATGAGGACCGCCACAGGAATGGAAGACCCAGAGTTACCTCTGCTGCAGAGGATAAGTTCATTAGAGTTACCAGCATCAGAAATTGCAGCCCAAATAAATGCTAACAGACACATCTCAACATCAACTGTTCAGAGGGGACTGTGTGAATCAGGCATTCATGGTCGAATTGCTGCAAAGAAACCACTACTAAAGGACACCAATCAGAAGAAGAGACTTGCTTGGGCCAAGAAACATGAGCAATGGACATTAGACAGGTGGAAATTTGTCCTTTGGTCTGGAGTCCAAATTGGAGATTTTTGGTTCCAACCACCGTGTTTTTGT